>NC_137617.1:42582226-42798211 GCF_963280865.1 Gymnoscopelus braueri
CACAGATTGAAAACCCATACATTTCTCCCCATTTGAGATTTACGGAAATATTTATATATTTTTACTATACTTGTGAGGGCCAAATGTTCCCAAAAGTAGTGTAGGCTTTGAAAAACATTTGCAAGGCCCATTTTCCTGTGTGTGTGTGTGTGTGTGTGTGTGTGTGTGTGTGTGTGTGTGTGTGTGTGTGTGTGTGTGTGTGTGTGTGTGTGTGTGTGTGTGTGTGTGTGTGTGTGTGTGTGTGTGTGTGTGTGTGTGTGTGTGTGTGTGTGTGTGTGTGTGTGACATAACCTGCAGAAGCTGTGTGGGAGAAACATTTTCCTCCCCTATTATTTTTTCCCTCTGAGCCTTTTCTGTTTCCTCAACAGTGATTTCTACAGTGACTATTTGAATAAATATCAGTCATCTCTATCTCTCTTTTCAGGAGCATTGTGTTCTCTTGTTCAGCAGCTAGTGCCACAGCCATGCTACTTGGAGGATGGTCAATGACATGAGCAGAAGCAGGTGACTTATTGGATGTGATGATGACTGGGGCATTGTGACCCCGGTACCCTTTGGGCTGTTGGGATTGGCAGTTTGTTCTCCCTGGCCAGCCTGCACCTACGGGCCCAAAGACTTTCCCGCAAGTGATTTCTGCTGGTCAGTGACTTGGTCGTCCCCGCCGTGGAAATCAAAGGACGTCGTGGAGGTGTTTTCCCATCCTTGTTTGTTGGTCATTCCTGGAGAGATCTGTCTCTGGTTCAGGTAACTGAACTTTTTGACTTTCCATCTCTCTCTCTCTCTCTCTCTCTCTCTCTCTCTCTCTCTCTCTCTCTCTCTCTCTCTCTCTCTCTCTCTCTCTGCTCAGAGAAAGACAAAACACAGGGGAGGAAAAACGTACGTTCTCCCACACAGCTTCTATCTGATGCCTTTATGTCGCTCTCCTTGCTGTGCTCTCAAAGCTCCGTAAGCCCCCCCCAAATCTGGGTGAAGAACAATGACACAAGTCCCCTTTTACAGCATGCATTGGTCATGTTAAGTTAATGACAAATGTTTACAGTTGGGTGTGTGGAGCTGCATGGGTTCTGTCTCAGTTTGCTGCTACTGTTGTGAGTGTACTACTTTTTCCTGTGCTGTGATGCTGCAATGTCTGAGGAGACAAACGAAAGCAACCTTTTACTCTACAATACCTGTACACAAGACGTAAGCAAGAACCATGAACTTCTGAATACCGTCGTCACTGTGAACGCATCTGTGTCATTTTAAGATTTCTTTGGCTATTCAAAAATGGCAGATGTATAAGCTCATAGTGCGGCACCGAGTGCCACGCTATGAGCTTGTATATCTGCTATTTTTGAAAAATCTTGAATTTGTGCAAATCTGCACTATGACAGTCACAGATTTGCACAAAATTGCACGAAAATCACGATTGTTCTGTTTCTGTGTGAGGCTGAGCCTGTGTGGCTATAGGTTTGGTTCCTGGCTTCCAGCTTGGTTCACCAGTACCTGGTGACCTCATTCTCCCCCTGCACCATCAACCTCCAAGCCCTGGTCTTCACTCATTGCCAGATTGTCCAACAGCCTCCTGTGGTAGTAAGTACTTCTTGCCAGTTCTTCCTAGTGCAGTGGTTTTCAAACCTTTTATTCTGCATTCAGACCACCATTTGATGAGATTTAGCCTCCTAGACCCAAAACTTAGAATATTTCTACATTCTCTAAATGTGTAGACTTGTAAATTAAGTAATGCAGATGTTTAACAATAATTTAACTCTTGAGAGCATTACAATGAAACCGAATGGACCTGTAAGGGTCCATTCGGTTTCATTTTAATGCTCTCAAGAGTAAAACATCTGTAAGGGTCCATCTGTAAGGGTTACCAATTCTTCCGTCATTTAGCTGGGGACCACCTTGAACCCCCTCAAGGACCACTGGTGGTCCCAGGACCACTGGTTGAGAACCACTGTCCTAGTGAATGGTTCTCAGTGAATGCATGTATTTGTCTCAGTGTTCCCTATTGGTTTTTGCAACTTTTTTGTATTCGCCTGCAACTAATGATCATCTTCTCCTGTGCTTCAGAAACCACCCTCACCACCTGCTCTGTCTGCCTACTGACTTACCTTGCCTGTCACCCCCGTATCCTCAAGAGGTGGCGTTGCTGAACTCTGCTTACCCCCTTCTCCCCCTTGTGTGAATAAAAACCTTTGGACTTTGACTTGTGTCTGCTTTTGGGTCCACCATTTATTATTTGCAAATTGTGACACTTCATTTATCAAATAGCCTATACTTTGGTTTTATTGTGTTAGTTTTGGGTGGTAGATCTCAGTAGTCCAGTTTTCGGTTTGTTCGAGGGTGGTTGAGATTTGGTCACGATGGTTTAGGAGGAACGGCCCAATGCGTGCTACTTGACCCAGTAGCTTCCCCAGTAGCTTCCCTATCTGTATTTTAGCTGGGATCTCTTCTCCTGCACCTTCTGCTTTGGGTATCAGGTTAGTCACATCACAGGTGTAAAGAAGTGGGTGAGGGCAGAAGGGGAAAGCCACAGGTTAAATAACGAACATATGTGATAGCAGAGTCCCTGTTTCTGTCACTTTGAGCCTTGGTTTACCTCACAGTAAAAAGTACTTACTAAATATAATTATATTTAATAGCAATGAATACAGATTTGTACAACATGTACTTGGTGAGATATATCAATCTTTCACAAGCCAATATCAGCTAATGTATACTACTCCTTAGGCTATATGATTTTTGTGTAAAATGCTCTGTATCACGAGGCCATGGCTAACCAAGCCGGGAGTTAATGCCACTAAACATCCTACATTTGGCAGATATGGTCTGCTCTGCTGTGGTGTCACACCTCAGCATTTACCTTACTGAGATGTCAGTGGGCTCTTTGATCACTTCAATCAATATATTTGCCAATGTCCTGGTGTTGAACACTGTTCTACACTGTGTGTACTGATGTATTCACTCCGCTAAGAATGTATGTGTGTAGTAGCGCTGTGTAATGGATTGATATGATGGCTATAGACTGTTTAGATTTTTGTTTTATTGTGATGTGGGTGATGGCTGATTTATGCAGTCATTTATGCACCTGGCCTGAGTCCAACCTATTTGGACTCTTGAGTTGGGTGTTACTTTTTCCTGTTCCGAATATCAAAAGGTTTATACCACCCCTCAACCAGAATGAAAATTCATTCCGATCAGACCGGATTGGCATGTTCTCTTCTAATTGAGGTGTTTACATGATGAGACATTTTTATTCTGATTGAGCTGTCATTCTGAATAGAAGTGTAATATTAGGGTTCATGTAAAAACAGTCAATAAAATAAAAATGAATATTCAGTTTCTGACAATATTACCCAGCTCTAGTGTAGGCGTGCAGAGTGTGTGTATGCATGCATTCACACTTTCAAGTGTTCGTGTATATGTGCTCTTAATACCACAGACATCCAACATGTGACCTTTGGGACGCAGGGGGCCCACTCTCCTGCCTCCGGTCCACAACATGCCCCTGCAGGACCCCCACAGGACCCCCCCAAACAGCTTGAGAGATAAACGTCTAATCAATATACAGCCACATTTGCATAGAAAACAAAACCTAGCTCGGCACTACAAAACAATAGAAATAGTGTGTTGATTTGAATAAGCATCCTCAGCAGCGACTCTAAATGACTCTGAATCTAATTTAAAATGCTGCTTTTCCCTGCACTAAATCTGTATAGGTATAACATAGCAGCTGGGGGGGGGGTCGTTTGAATTACAAATAAGGAAGTGACCCGAAACATTCGTCATTAGTAGAGACATGTTAGCAAGCTGGAACGTGAGTGGGGAGAATAGTGTTATTGTGGATACTCCGTCATCTGCTGCAGTCGCATGCTGAAAAGAGATCTTCAAGCTCACAGCGTGTCACACAATGTGACGTGTTGTTGCAAGCTTGCTATTTTCTGCACGCAAATCCATCCTATGTACGACAAAGTAAAGCAGGCTGAGAAGAAGCAAGAAGGATGGAGAGTGAAGAGAAGAGGTGAAGACGTGGTCACTTAGAGCGGTGGTTCTCAACCTTTTCAGGCCATGAGCCCGCGACCCCCCCAAAATAATCATATTTGAACTGGCAACCTCAACTCTTACATTTCCAAGTGCTTGTCAGGCTTACAAGCACTTGGAAATGTAGGAGTTAAGGAATTACATTTAGTTTGCCTCTTTCTTATATTATTTGACAATTTGGCCATTTTTTATAGTATAGTTTGTTGATTCAATTTGTATGCAGTAATGGTCTTTTTTATTTTTGTAGGCATTAAAAAGTTCTAAAAGTCATTCAATTGTCACTTCACTGTCATCTGGGGACCCCCCCAAAATCATGTGGGGACCCCCCTTGGGGTCCCAACCCACAGGTTGAGAACCAGTGACTTTTTAGAGAAACCTACAATGAAACGACACAACACCTAAAGCTGTCTTCTGGCTGTGCTAAATAAAGCCCACCCAAGTAGTCAGAGGGTGCATGTTGACTGAGCCACAGGGGGTGGGTTCAATAAATCACTATAAGCTCTGACCCTGAGGAGGGACCTGGCTATCGACACCTTGACCAACAGCTAGCAGCACCCTGATAACAGATCGGGATGCTGGCATCGTGTGTACGCTCAACTCTGGAAGAGGAAACGGTCCCACCGCGCACGCACTCCCACACACATTGCGGTCAGATTGTGCGATTGTGTATCTTCACTTAGATCTTGGCTACATTTGCATCTCCGCTATTGACACCATTATTGGTGCTCTGCTTCAGTGCGTAATCACATCTCACACTGATGCTGTGGTCACAGAACCTTCTGTAAAGCATTGTTTAATAAAAACCTATTTTTCTGTTTTCAAATGGTATATTCTCAACAATGTAACCCCATTAACCCAGCTGTCCCTATTTTGGACATGTGTCATTATAGGAGAAATTTCTCAAAAACATTGTGATGCAACATGTTGTGAGCTTGTAGATCGGCTAATTTTGATTCTTCTTTGGCCAAAGGGCATATGGCTAAATCGTAGAGGTGGTGATATTGAGAGAAAATCCTCTGACAGAATCACACACAACTGCATCAAGGTGTGCATGAAGAAGTCAATCTAGCAAAATGTATCTTGGTTTAGGGTGCCGGATTCAACCAAACCACCTTTTTAGCATACTGTATGAATCTTGAAATCTCTTCCGCCACATAACCAGGAAGTAGCAGGAAGTACATGACATCATATGCACGTGGCATTGTCAATTTAAAGGTCATAACTTATGTCAGAAGTCACTGCTTCTAGCCTTTGAAAAGCATTATTTATGTATTCTTATTTATCATGCTTTTATTTATTTTTAGTTTACTTGGGTTTGTTACCAGTTTGTGTATCTTTGCATCTGTGAAGGACCAAGCAGTCAAAGCATAAGTCAACGCAGGTTTTCAAACTCAAAGGTTTGTTTAATTTCCACAAAAAGGGACAAATTATTAACACAATGTCCAACAAACAAGTTATAGGGCCCTTAAAAGAGGTCAACAGAACATAACTTTACTGAAATGTTTAACAAAACAGGAAGTTAACTCATTTAACAGACCTGACCTAAGGATGATACATGAGGGATACTTATGTTCTGTAGTGGTGGACCAAACCAATAAATACACACAGGGGAGGACAGAGTAACTAACTACAAATCAACCAAACAAATCCCAAACCCCCCCTTTCAATCCAATGTCTTGGTATGGTCCTTGGCTTGGGCCTCTGCATAAAACCTGGCTCCGCCCTCTGCCTTAGGTTTGTCAATGTCATTCCAGGAAGCAGCCACTGCCAGCCAGGTAACTCAAACAAAGAGAAATGCATTGCTACAACTTAAACGAACAACTTGAACAATAATTATTATCAAACAATGTGAACTAAATGTGCATATTCTTAACACACAATGCAAACAAAACAAACTTGTTTGTGTTTTATGTGTTTTAAATGACTGCAAAGGAAAACAACAAACAAAATGGTAGTGGCATGGGTGAATGCAAATGGCAGTGTGTTTGTTTATGTGTTAGTTACGTGTGGCTGTGGTCACTGCTATCACAGCGTCATTATGTGGATTGTTCCCCATATGTGAATACTTGTTGGTAGTTTTGTATATGAGCTCAAAGTCTTGCACATTTGACTGTGATATTGCTGCTATTGATTAGAGATGCATGATCTTTACCGGGCACACTCAAATATTTAGGCTATATCTATATCACCTGCACACTTCTGCAACAGCCGCATATTAATAAGCTAATGTACCTGTCTAAGACAACATCTCATATTTGTTTCTCAATGTATATATTCTTATTATATTCTATGTCTTCTCTTGCTTAAAGGAGTAGTTCACCCAAAAAAAATATTATTTTCTATCAATTATACACCCCATGAAGTGTTTTTGACGCATTTCTGAGACAATAATTTGATGACCGGGTGTATTTCCAGTAGGAGACTCAAAGAGACTCCTTTGAGTCTCCTACCGGATACATCAGCATCTTTCCACCGGTAATCAAATTATTGGCTCAGGAATGCGACAAAAACAAAAAAATCTCCATGAATTCAATGGTTCATAGGGTGTGTAATTGATAGAAAATAAGTATTTTTTTATATTTAATATTATGTCTAGGATGTTGCACAATCTTTAGCAGAACAAGTCCCAACAATATTTTGTTGCTTGTACTTATATAAGTTAGTGACAAATAAGACCTCCTTGATTATTGATTCTTAGTTTTAATGTCCCTGACAAAGATCCTGTACCAAATAAATTATTTTACAAGTTGGCTATTCAAAAATAGCAGATATACAAGCTCATAGCGCGGCACCGAGTGCCGCGCTATGAGCTTGTAGATATGCTATTTTTGAAAAATCGTGAAAATTTTGGCAAATCTTTGAATATATATATTTTTAAAGCGAATATTTTTAACTAAAATCTTTGCTTCTGGGGGTCCCTGGAACAAAATATTTTGAGATGGGGGTCCGTGGTCAAATACATATAATTTTGTGGGTCCTTGACATGAAAAAGATTGAGCACCACTGATATAGAAACATACGTTTTTCAGAATACTGTTGGGATTTAGGAGACATGTAGAATCGGCTTCAGGTCTTAATGGGTTAATTCCTCCAGTCTTTTTTGTTCAATTCACCTGTTCTGAGTGATTAAGTGCTATAAAACAAATACGCTCATTGTGATTATATTGTCTTCATGTTGTAATTACTGCTATCCTTTGTTTGGGTTTCGGTCTCAGCTTGCAGTGTGTGCCATCGATGGGGTTTCCGACCATGCAGGTCCTCAGAGATCCCGTCTGAGTGGCGTGGCTCGGACCTTTGGCCAATGGAAGGTCAAGTGAGAGCACATAGTCCACGCTCCTCGTGTCACCGGGCCAATCTATCATGACAAACCTCAGACTGTCACCCAGCTCTGACGGATATGGATCTAATAGCATGCAGAACACCAGGAACAACCCAGGAATGAATGGCAGAGGAAGACAAGAGCATCAATCATCCGTCTGATCAGAAATCACCCCCCAGATCATCCTTCTGAACATCCAGCCGAAGAACCCCAAAGACCATGTAAGTACCAAACAACACACACAGACGTAAACGTGTGTGTGTGTGTGTGTGTGTGTGTGTGTGTGTGTGTGTGTGTGTGTGTGTGTGTGTGTGTGTGTGTGTGTGTGTGTGTGTGTGTGTGTGTGTGTGTGTGTGTGTGTGTGTGTGTGTGTGTGTGCCTGCCTGCCTGCCTGCCTGCCTGCCTGCCTGCCTGCCTGCGTGTGTGCCTGCGTGCGTGCGTGTGGAGAGGTTTTCCTATTGGAAGTTGGTTGTGCTTTTGATTCAAGTTTAGAGGAAGCTTTCCTTACTAAACAAGTAAAATACCATACATCTAGCCTACAAGTGTCAGCTCATTGTTTTTATATTTGGTCCACAGGCTGGTGGTCAGGGGCTTGAGGATTATGGGGTTGTCCAAGTGTAAGGCAAAGCAGCTTGCAAAATATTGCTCTATCTCCTCCTTTATAGGCAGTCGATCTATTTGGAGGAGAAGGTGCTTCCTGTACCCATAATTTTTCGCCGGTGTTGGTAATATGGCAGACTGAAGTGTATGACCAATGTTGACTGTGAATAAGTTCATGCGCATTTGTTGTTTATATTCTGGACTTGTTTGGATTCAGCACTGAGACAGATGAATGTGTGGGACATCAGAAACAACTGAAAAATGTGTGTGTGTGTGTGTTTGATTTACATATAGTCTTGCGTGGCCAGACTGTTGCCTCCCACAATTTTCATATGCTTCATTCGGAGATTGTGGAATAGTTGTCTGGGTATGCGAGACTAATTTACATCTGTATATTATACAGAAAGAGAGAGGGGGCCGCTGGGATGGGGGCGTTAGGAACATCTTCTTTGAATAGAGTATCGGCTACAAACTCAAAAATATAAATATTGGTCAATATTTGTATTTCCCGGGATGATTTCATTTAATAAATTCACAAATGTATTTTGGATGTGTGTGGTCGCTCTTTTCTATAAGTGAGCATTATGACAATGTCGCCTTGTATAGAGACCGAATCATCATGACATCACCACAACCAAACATGTGTTTCCGGGTAGATAACACCGTCAGCGTGGCCATATGGAGCAGTGTTATTATTCATTAACCTTATTTGTGAACAGAACAGTTATGAGATTGATGTTGACTGTTAGAAATGTATTATTTTACAAACATTCAAACATTGTGATGGTCTATTATAGGATTATCTCCACTCAATTGCCTAAATTGCTTACGCCAGGCCCTAGCACAAGCAGCACTTAAGAAATTACATGGTGGCTTAAATTAGCTAAGATTTTCCGTTTCTTTGTTGTCGTTTGTGTTAATTGTTAATGTTAAGCCGAACACAGCTCACTGCAGCAGTACAGAACGGAAGTCGGTACAGCCTACGTTTTGGTTAACGAAACGTAAACCCTGTTTCCCAGTAGATTTGATTTACCTCAGCCTGCTGTAGTAATCTTGTTTGTAATCGTATCCAGTTCACACTGGGTGTGAACTGGATACGATTACAAACACGATGGCTTCAGAAAGGCTTCAGAAGGTTGCATTCTCCTTAGAGGAGACACAGAATGAAGAGAAGGAAGTAACAGCTCTTATTCTCTGCAGTGTCCTTAGAAAGCGCTATCTGAGCGGGCGTGAGACAGTGTGAATAGACAGAGAGAGAGAGAGAGGAAGGAAGGAGTGATGAAAAGCAGTAGGCAAGAGCTATGTTCAGGACTGCTACACAGTAAAATCCTCAGTCTTAATCCATCAAGAACTGAGGCTGAGGATTCTACAAATGTCTTCTAAAACAGTTTTCAGAAAAACCTATGTTTCTATGTCAGAGTTGCTCAAACTTTTTCATGTCAAGGACCCCCAAAATTATATGTATTTGGCCGCGGACCCTCATCTCAAAATATTGTGTTCCGGAGACGTAAGAAGAAGTAAATATTTGAGTAAAAATGTTTGCTTGAAAAAATATATGTATTCAAAGATTTGCAAATATGTTCATGATTATTCAAAAATAGCAGATCTACAAGCTCATAGCGCGGCACTCGGTGCCGCGCTATGAGCTTGTATATCTGCTATTTTTTTAATAGCCAAAGAAATCTAAAATGACACGGATGCTTTCACGGTTTTAATGGGATAATCGAACTCTGAGAGCTTACAAGTGTGTACGCTCTGGAGTTACAAATGGATAAATTACCTCGAGGATTTTACTATGTACCGTATATAGAGTTCCACCACCTCTCCATCAGCCCTGCGTGGGGGACCACCCCAGGGGGGCCACCACCAACCCCGCCGAGCCCATCCTGACGACGGACGCAGGTGGAGCGTGTTATCAGCTCTTAAACACAGTGAGGAGAGGAGGAGGAGGAGGAGAGCTTTTATTGGCTCAGAGAGAGGAGGAGTGGTGACAGGTCTCCCCAGGACAGGAGGGAGGAGGAGGAAGTGTGTACTGTTATGAGGAGGTGATGGAAGCCTCTTCCTTCCTCCATCACTTCCTCCTTCGCATGCAGGAATTAGCGGGGAGCTGTGCGAGGTTTCGTATAGAAGGATTACTGCGAATTTACATAGAGGAAAAAACGATGGTGGGAAACGTCTTCGTACACACAAATTCTAGTTGAGAACCACTGAAGTAGGGCATTCATTTACGAAAAAAACACAAAAAGTTAGAATAATGGAGATAAGAAATTTTTCTCTCGACAGCAACGATATGCATTTAACGTTTAGTGTTTTACGTTTTTGTGCGGTAAGCTTCAAAACATGTGTGCTGAGTGTGAGAGTCTTGTGAGAGTGCTTCTGTTAACATGCTGAACATTCCGTAACCTTGTGCTATCATACCCGGGATTCCAACCTGGGGTCTCCTCCCACCTGAGAGACTAGGTCTAATTGTCTCAATGGGAGAGTATAGGAACTTTTTTGCTTACTTACAGTACGCCTTGAGCCTTGTTTATACTTGGCCGTGCGACACGTCCTATGCTGGAAAATAGCAGATATGCAAGCTCACAGCGCATCTCATTCGAGACGAGCTTAGAGCTTGCAGATCTGCTATTTTCGGCGTCGAACTACGTCATATGGTGAAGTATAAATGGGGTTTTACACCCCTACTGGGGTATAGGCTGTCGACAAGGGACCTCCAGAATTCTCGGTCACTGGCGTTCCGTTCTATCTGCGACCAGGTGTATCCCAGTCTCTTGGTGTCTGCCTGGAGATCCAGCCGCCATGGGTGTTTTTGGGCCGGCCTATGTTTTTCTCCCATTGAGGGTTCCAAGTCAGAGCCTGTCTGGTGGTGTTTTATATATACTTTATTTCGATTTTTTGTCAAATAGTACACAACAATGCAAGACACCAAATGACAGAAAAATAAGCGTAACAATACATACAGAAAAAAAACAACTAGAGGGATAGTAATCTATTAGTGAAAGATGCACGGTTGCACCATAGCAGCCAGATATCCAGATCACATACTACACTATTGTCAAGCAATGCCAGGAATGGCATCCACATTTTGTGGAACTTATAGCTTGTGTATTCTGTCCGTCATGATGGATTTGTTCCAACCCTCGTTGAGCCATCTCTTTAAACATGGAGAAGTTGGAGACTTACAGTTTAACAGTATACATTTTTTTGGCAGCAACCATACCTGCCTTAAGCATCTGTTTTTGGTTGGAGGGAAGGGCCCTTGTCTCCTCAGAGCAATATCACTTTCCAATTGTCTGGAGAACAAATTATATATATCTCCCCAGAAATTGGTTATTACTGGACATTTCCAGTATACATGTGACAGAGAACTCTCTGCAATACAACATATATCACACAAGGGGAGACTGATGGGTAAAATTTCTGTCTGGTGGTGTTTGACACTTGTTTGAAGATTCAGATTTTTGTTGTTTGCTGTATTTCTCTAGAGCACCAGATGTTCTTGAGCAGTAGAAATGCTGTCCTTGCCTTGCCTATCCTCACTTTCACATCCGCATCCGTACCACCATACTATTTATCCTCTTAGTTTTTGTTCTTAACAAAAAGTGGAGTATACACAGCAAAATGTGGACCCTTATAACCACTTAAAGGGTATATACTTAGGGCCCTATCTTGCGTGCTGCCTTATCTCGTATGCCTATACTCTATACTGGATAAGCCATTTTTTACTACTTTGAAAAACATTTAAAAAATAGTTCAACTAGCTGATCTACATAGACACGTTGTGAGCTTGTAGATCGTCTATTTGAACTATTCTAAAATGTTTTTCAAAATGGTAAATAATGGCAAAAAAAAAGGTTAAGGGGTAAGGTGGCAAGATAGTGCCCTTAGTCTCTCTTCACCAAATGCTGAAAATAGGCAATCAACAAGGTCACAACACCATGCAGTTGTGAGCTTGTAGATCTGCTATTTTCGCCCCCCAGAATAGGGACACATGGGGTTTTCATGTGGTCGAGGGTTAATCTTTGCCCTCTCGGGGGCTGAATTGACGCTTAGAATTGTGCAGCGCGGTGGTGTGAGAGAGAGAGAGGGTCTGTTTATGGGAGGTGGGAACGAGAGGCTAATTCAGTCTAATTGCGGCCAGCATCTCTAGCAGAATGTTTGGGACAGGCCATGGCTGAGGTCAGGCCGGCATCAATCACAGAAAAGGGACCCGGTCAACACAAAGACCCTCCACTCTCTAGAGAGAGAGGACCTCACAATGGGCTCAACAATGGAGCCCTGGTCAGCCACCCCTGTCCCCGAGGTGGGGGGCGGGGAAGGGTCACCGGTGTCCTGAATGGGACAGTGGGCCAGCGGTGACCCGGGCCATTATTGACCCTCGCACAATAATAGACAGTGGTCAGCACGGACTGGGAGGATTGTGGGAACGGGGGTTTGGTTTGGTTTGGGTTGGCGGAGGAGGGGGATTGTTGGGTCAGTGCAGGGTTCATTTTCACCGTGAAAAACAGGGAGGGGGCGTTCGCTATGCCTTTTGACTGACCAATGATTTTTGACAGCTGAAAAAGCATGTAAACGTAATCTGATTTGAACAGTGTTTGAATTTAGAGTCCGGCCAGGGGGGTGGGCCGAACGGTGGACATTGCTCTTGTCTTCATGTTTTTATGTATGCAATTTAGTTTGTTCTTTTTATGTCCAATGTGTGTATTATGTGTTGCATACATGGCTGCAGAGTCGCAAGACAATTTTCAGTGTGAGCTGATTATAGATTAATATTGTATGTATAATAATATGCATTATTTTCAACCTGTTGAGGGGTTTAACAATTTGAGCCTTATTCAAATTATCTTTTTTCAAAAATAGCTGATCTAAAAGCCTACAGTGCGATGCAGTGCAACATGTTGTAAGCTTGTAGATCCTCTATTTTTGAATATGTTTGAAATACTTTTTTAATTTGGAGCTTTTATTTTGATAGGTACCGTAGAGAGAGACAGGACACACAGAGAGAGAGAGAGAGAGTAGACATGCAGCAAGTGGTCTGGCGAGTCGAACTATGCACCCCCCTAACCACTCTGCAAATGTGTCTGCCCAAATATTTTTGAATGTGTCTTTGAAGATTTGTCCAAAATATGGATGCCAGGCTGAACAGTGGTTAATGGTTTGCTTTTCCAGACTATTCAAACAATATGTGATAACTTGTAAATGAAAGAAAGTTTTTTTTTAATTGGAATGGAAGTTTGATCTGCCCTGCATTATTGTCCTTTGTACCAAGTCCCACCTTCTGTTTCAACTTTTTATGTTTTTGTGAATTAATGCCCTACTTCATCATACAAGAGTGCTGCACAAAAGCAGTGAAAATAGCAGATCCACAAACTCACAACGCATCGCATTGTGGGCTTGTAGATCTGCTATTTTCATTGTTTTAAAATGTTTTAAAAACAACGCAATGCGTTGTGAGCTTGTTGATCTGCTATTTTCGTACTTTCTTTTTACTTTTGGTACTTTGAATATATTTTGATGCCAATACTTTTGTACTTTCACTCAAGTAACATTTTGAACACAGGCCTTTTACTTGTAATATAACAGAGTATTTGTATACTGTGCTATTGGTACGTTTACTTAAGTAAAAAAGATCTGAGTACTTCTTCCACCACTGGGCCTTCAGTGCTATATACTGTGTTCCCATTCCATGTCATATAGCATAACATACATGTCAGCTCACACCTTTAATAGACTGCATTCCAGAGGCATGCATACACACACTATGAGACTAAACACAGATGGACCGGGTCCACATGCTGTGGAGATATGGCCCACTGCTAACCGGACCATCTTTCCCATTACAACCACAAGTCCCCCCCCCCCCCCCCAGAGATGAACCGATAATCATGTGATCATCGATCAATCCATCAGTGATAGAACACAACATTGGAGCTAAGAAATGCGTAGGAAAACAACTCACTGCCACGCTTGACCCAAAAGTCCCACACTTTGGGAATGTGTGGCATTGAAAAGATTTTAGTTTAGTGCTACATCTCACAACAATACATTAAAAACAAGTATACAAAAATGATAATAAATGTAGCCTAATTGTGTTGTGTTTTGTTTTTGCCAGCGTGTGTTTTTCCCATCATTATAAAAGTTTATTTACACATTCTAACAATATTCCCTGAATGGAAGAGAACTGCATGGGCAGAGGCAATCTTCTCTACAGCTGCTGCCATGTTGCAAAACAAGACCCAACAAAACAATCGACAATTTATTTATTAAAAAACAGGAAACAAAACTGGGTGGATAATCAACCATAGAACCTACAGAAATGAGCAAACAACTACCAGCAGTTGCACAAAAGAAAAAAAGGTTTCTCAACTCTGAGACAACTTTATTGTTTACTGTTTGGATCCACATTAGTAGTCCACAGTGGACCCCAGGAAGAGTAGCTGCTGCTAATGTAGTAGTGTAGTGTCCCTTGCCGTGGTATAAGTCTTTAGTTTTCTGTCTTTTACTTATTTTTCAAAAGGGGAGGAGGGCGCACACCAGTATTGGTGAGGTGCTGCTGACCTTGGTAAATAAGTATAAAAATAAAGAGAAACGCACTGGTAGCCACGATGAAGGATTTATTTTAAATGGAAAGCAACATTTTGACCTGGATAGGTGTGTAAGGTGCTGTGTGCAGCCTGCCTTAATAAGCGTGTCGGTTGTTTTTGTGTGATTGTGTATGCACAGCTGCCTGTGTGTGTGTGTGTTTCTGCATGTGCGCGTGCGAGCCTACATGTGTGTGTGTGTAGCAGGCCACCAGGCAGTTATTGTCTACTGTACAACTGCACAGTTTGAAATACTAAACACGAAAAACTTCAAAGATAAAATCTTTAAAATAATATGTAATATGCTATATCATTTATCACTCATAGAAACACATGTCCTTCACTGGATATTCTCATTCTCTCTCTCTCTCTCTCTCTCGCTGTCTCTCTCTCTCTCTCTCTCTCTCTCTCTCTCTCTCTCTCTCTCTCAATGAGAATACCAAGCCGTTTGTCAGGCATATAAGTCCTGACAAATCACCTCTCCACTCCCTCATAACAGTGTTGCCATGTCCGCTAAATACAAGCTACTTTGGGCTTGTTTTTTCTGTAATGTCGCTTGTAAACATTGGTAGTTGCAGTTGCAGGTTTTTTAAATTGTAGTTGCTTAGTTGGGCTTGCGTCCTAAAATAGTCTTTGATTGAATCAATCTAACTGTAGTTAGGTTTGGGATCCTTTAGGATTTTAACGATTCCGGTTTCTTACTGATTCCCTCTTGGTCTGATTCCTTTAACGATTCATATACAGGGTTTCAAATGGAGTCTTAACAGGTCTGTAACAGTACGTTTTAACAGCGGGCGACTCTCGGGCGATCGCCGGGCGACATCGTCCAAAAGATAAAGAAAATCCATCTTTCATCGCCCCCCCGCCCACTTCGCCCTATCGCCAGTAGTTGCCGGCTCTCATAGACATATAATGCACTTCCGGAAAATACTATCCTGATCGCCCGCTGTTAAAACGCACCGTAACTCTGAGAGTGTACAAATGGATCCAAATGTACCCTTACAGGTCCATTTGGTTCCATTTGTACACTCTCAGAATGATGGTGGTCCTTGAATTACAATGTTTGAGAACCACCCGTATGACAATTGTACTGTATATCAGATGTGAAGTCCACATACCAGCTCTGACAGTGTGATAGAACCCGGTTCCGTAAACGGTTCCAAAATGTGATGGAACCGATGCCGGTTCCTCGATGTTGGATCCGGTTCCTACGGTCCTGGATCCCAACCCTATAGAACCAGGGGTGTGTTCTAGGTTTTTTCTGAGGGATAAACATTTCCTGCCCGACATGCGCGTGGTCGTGGAGATACGCTAGCGTGAAATTTTCTGCAGGTCACACTGTATATACTAGCGTAACACGGTAGAACACACCACTGCCTAGAACCTAGTCGCTTCTTTGGGAACTTGTTTTTCGTAGAACTGGTCTGCTTATTTCTCTCGCAAAAAAAAAAAACTGGCAACACTGAACACTAGCTTCAGACCTCTTTCTAATGGATAAAACAACTGCCTGCTAGTCCCATGCCCCGTTCTCTCCCAGGCGTTTCCCCTTGTCATGGTCTGGACTCACACACTGTGCCCCCATTGTGCGTCTTCACATACTCTACATGAGCTTCTTGTTCCGTACTGTAAAAAACTCTCCTGCTTCCTTATGTTTTCGTCCACACATGGTTTTATATTCAATAATAAAACACTTTTCCTTGTTGGCGTTCTTCTTACCCACGTCGTGTCGGTACTCGGTAGGTATACGTATATTTATTATGTAAACCAATGCACCGGTGTTACCTCAAACCTGGTTCTTAGGAAGGTTTATTGTACTTGGCCCATTGGAGACGTTATAAAAATTAGCCCAACAAAATTAAGTTGTCTAAGCTCTCAGCTCTCCGACATTACTTTTTATTTCCCCTTAACCCATTAAGACCGGGAACGCATCAGTGTCATTTTTTAGATTTCTTTGGGCTATTCAAAAATAGCAGATACAAGGTCGTAGCGCGGCACCGAGTGCCGCGCTACGAGCTTGTAGATCTGCTACAAAAGTTTGAGAACCACTGATATTTTAGCGACATATGTTTTTTTCAAAAATCTGTTAGGATTTAGAAGATATTTGTAGAATCCCCCAGAAGCAAAGATTTGAGCTAAAAATGTTAAAAAATATATATATTCAAAGATTTGCACACATTTTCAACACGTTTTTCCCCAAAAAATCCGATATACAAGCTCTGCAAGTCTGCACTCGGTGCTGCACTATGAGCTTGTAGATCTGCTATTTTTGAATAGCCAAATACATCTAAAATGACACAGATGCGTTCCCGGCTTGAATGGATTAAGCCGGGATTGATGCTTCGTCGTACAACAGTCGTATGCCGAAAATATCTCCCAAACGGCTGCCGTGTGACATGTTTCGGGGCTTGTAGATCGGCTATTATCAGATATGGCGTCAGCGCGTGCGACTCCGTCATATACGAGCGAGCATAAATTAAGCTTTAAATACTGTCTTTGTCTTGGGCATGATAATCCTAATCCTTATCCAGGTGGAGATTGGCTGCATGGTGCTAATCTCTCAACTGAAGTCACTGAATTAAAAAATATCCTGGAAGGCTAATCTTTTTGAGCCAAACCCATGTCATTACTGTCGGGTGGAAACCTTGTATGTCTAAAACCGTTCTTTTTAAATTATTATAATTATTGTGTAATTTTGTTTAACCCATTAAGACCGGGAAAAAATCGGTGTCATTTTTAGATTTGAGCTAAAAAGCATTATTTTACACTTTGGCTATTCAAAAATAGCAGATATACAAGCTATGAGTGCCGCGCTATGAGCTTGTAGATCTGCTATTTTTGAATTATTTTTAAAATGTGTGCAAATCTTTGAATATATATATTAGTTTAAAGCGAACATTTTTCTCTAAAATCTTTGCTTCTGGGGGTCCTTGGAACACAATATTTCGAGATGGAGGTGGGGAATGGGGGGTAGGGGTCTGGGGGGGTGGGGGTCCTTGACATGAAAAAGTTTCAGAACCACTGATATAACAACCTATGTTTTTCAGAAATAGGATTTAGAAGACATTTGTAGTATCGGAACCTCAGGTCTTTAATGGGTTAATAGTGAAAATAGCTGATCTACAAGCTCACAAACGCCTGGTAATGCGAGGTATTGTGAGCTTGTAAATCAGCTATTTTTTTCACTACTTTTGTGCGTATGATGAATAGGGGCATTCATTTATGAAAAAACCTAAGTTGAAATATGGAGATATGAGGTTTCTGCCCGACAGTGACTATATGATGGCGGGGGTTTAATGAGAAGGAGAATTTTCAAGCTGTAAAGTTATTTCTTTTGGATTGAGGGTATCTTGGCTTGTTTGGAAACGGCTTTTCACAAATTACTTCCCTCTGAGGAAAAGTTATACGACGAAAAAGAGGTTTAAGAGAGAGAGCTTAATTTATAACGGTCTGTCATACCTACGTCTTGCGTGCCGAAAATAGCCAGTCTACAATCCAGAGGCGTAGCCTGGGGAGTTGCGGGTGGGTGTGCTGCGCGCGCGTGCATGTGCGCCTGGATTAAAAAAATTCAGTTATTAGCGTTTTTTATGCTTTTTTTGCGGGTTTGTGACGGATTTCGGGTACCTATATATATATATATATATATATATATATATATATATATATATATATATATATATATATATATATATATATATATATATATATATACTGTTATCAAAATGGTTGAATATTAAAAAAATAATAAATAAATTGGGGTGGGCAGAAAAACGAAATGGGTGGGCTCAGGCCTACCTATGCCCACCCGTGGCTACGCCCCTGCTACAATCCCATTATTGTGTGCTTGTAGATCGGCTATTTTCGGTACCCGACACCATCATAAGCAGTGGTGGAAGAAGTACTAAAATGTTTTACTTAAGTAAAAGTATCAATACCGCAATGTAGAAACACTCTGTTACAAGTAAGAGTCCGGCATAAAAAAATGTACTTGATTAAAAGTGCAAAAGTATTGGCATCAAAATATACTTAAAGGACCAAAAGTAAAAGTAGCCTACACATTATGCAGAATGTCCCATTTCCGAAATTGTATAATATGTATAATTTTTTTTAAGGATGTACACCATGAATTAAAAAAAACTATTTAATATTTAATATCATATTGTTTATGTCCCTCAAACGTTTTTCAAAAGGTTTGAGCCCAAATCAAGCCTCATACTCATTCCAACTTTCACCTGCAATACCACATTGTCCTGATTTGGCACGTGGCGCTATTGAGCCAGTTTGTATGCATGTTATCTCCTGGTTCCGTGTGGAAAAAGTAAAAAAAAAAAAAGAATATGTTGGAACTGAAAACCGGGAGGGATTGTACCGCTAGTGACGTCACTTTCGGGGGCAAATCAGTTTGGCCTGTTTTGAGACCAATTTACATAAAACCCCAGATATGCTGTGAAAGCCTGAGTGCTCAAACTGGGGTATTTTTTTGGCATAGAAGAGAGGTAGGGGAGACCAAAAACACACACAAAAGAAGAAAAAGTTATAATTCATGGTGTAGTCCCTTTAATGAAAAAGCAGATCTACAAGCTCACAACGCACTGCAAAGTGACACGTTGTGAGCTTGTAGAGCGGCTATTTTCAAATATTTTCAAAGTATTATACATAAATATAGTATAATATTGTTGCTGTCGAGTAGAAACCTCATTATGTCCCAATGACTTTCCAGGATTCAAATATTTGAATCCTGTTGCTATGTTTTCCACTTGTGTGTGACGAAGTAGGGCATTAATTTACGAAAGAAACATAAAAAAGTTAAAATATGGAGATAAAAAAAATGTCTGCCTGACAGCAACGATATAATATAAATCAGGGGGACTGTCAACGACCGTTTCACGTAGTCTCTGTCTATTCCATCACTCAAGCACTGTCGGGTTCTGTGACCCAGACTAACCGACACATGAAAAGGAGTGAATTATAAGTCGCTGAAAACCAACTTTATCTTGTCACCATGATAGCTATTAACCCCAGTGTTCATTTTTCACCACCTTTCTGGTTATATTGCTCCGTTCTGACCACGCAGGGACGAGCAAACCCCAAAAAATGCCAGGAGGATGGTTCTTGAACTCTTACCACGGAGGTGATTTTCCAGCTCATTTGACGTCTCACAGCGAGAGCACTTCATCTCCGAGCGGAACGCACGTTGATTTATTACCGCGCGGATAGACAGGCCGCTAACTCCGGAGTTTCGCATTCTTCTCCGAAGATCTCATCGCTCTGAGGCTTTCAAGTTTTATTCCAAGTCCCCCCTCCATTCTCCTCCATTCTCCTCCATTCTCCTCCTGGCCCTCATTGTGTCCGCAAAGCATTTCTGCATTAATTTGAGAAAGAGAAACGAAAACTGGCGTTTAATCACGATTTCCAAAGCTCTGACCCCTTTCGACTTGCTCCCCTCTGAGTTGATTGCATTAAAGGTGCCATGGTTTAATCTCGCATTTGTAAAGATGGCGGCCCCCGTTCCCATCAGCTGCGGTTTTCCCACACTTTTCCACCTCTTCCTATACGGCGGTGGTTCTCAACCTGTGGGCAGGGTATTGCAAGGGGGGCCCCGAATAATTGCTAAAACATTAAGATTTAGAATAATAATATAACCGTAACATAAAAAAGATGAATGTAAAAATCATGATATTTTTCTTTAAAACCTTGACACATGTATTGATCAAGGACGGATTAGCCATTGGGCCAGTGGGGCCCGGGGCCCTTGACTCTCAGGGGTCCTTGCTGGGGGGACCTGGGCAGAGAGGCCATCGACAATTTACTAAAATGAAGTGTATAGGTTAATCAAATCTCAAATGTATTGGTCCCCAGATTTTGAAGTGGACCCTGATCCAGAAAAGGTTGAGAACCACTGTTCAACAGTCAACCCATGTATGGCCGCAAAAAAAACACACATCTGCATAACGTTGCTGTCGGGCAGAAACCTTATCTCCATAGGCCTATTTTAACTTTTTGTGTTTTTTCGTAAATTAAAGCCCTGCTTGATCACACTACAGCGTCACACAAAAGCATCAAAAGCAGCAGATCTACAAGCTCGAGCTTGTAGATCTGTTACTTTTGATGCTTTTGAATTTGAATCCTGAAAAGTAACAGTTTTCCACCCCGACAAGAGACGATAAGAGGATTGTAGTTTTGTTTGCTTGGGCTGGATATTTATGCATTAAAGTGTTGGAACTCGCCGAAAACGTCCGCTTGCTTGTCTTTCACCCAGGCAATGATTCAGCAGTATTGCAGGGCCAGGCAGCTTCTTTAAAGTTCAGCCTGAAATTAAAAGCTCAAAGGGAAATCTGTTTTTTTTTGTTTTTCTTTTGCCTCTCAGAGCAAGAGTCTGCTGCTAGCTTGGCATACAACCACAACAACACTATACTGACCGCCCCACAGTAATACATTTTCAGTCAAAGAGATTCATGTATATTTCATTACCTTTAATGTATCCTCGCTTATTTGCATGCAAAGGCTGTGTGTTTAGGTCGGTTGGGCTTGTTGGCTTTTCAGTAAATTCCCATGCATTTTCCTCCTTTTCCGATGAAACATGAAACTCGACCGAGGAAGTGAAGGGGGGGCCTCGATGAAATATTTATACAGAGCCTGCCGTTTGCCTTCCACATGAGCGCACCCATCAGGCCAAGGCGTCCCTTGTTGTAGACCCGGTTAATTTGTGCAGAAAATACATAAGTCTATTAATATGCGTATAGGATGAATATTTTAAATGTTCTCGGTTGTGTCCGACGCCTGGGATGGGTGATGATGTAAGAGTTGACGCCACCTAATGCTTAATTTAGTCATGTTGTACGACGTGTGTCACACGCTGAAAATAGACGATCTACATAAGCTCACGTCACATCGTAAGCTTGTCGATGACGTATAAATCAGGCTTAAAGGAGAATTTTGGACTAAAGTTTTCTTACCTTTTCTATGACGTTATGATATCTTAGGATGAATGGTACAGTAGAAAAATTTCATAACTCCACCCCTGAGCCGCCACAGCTTAAAAGGTGCGCGGATAGGCCTTAGGTTAGATCACATATTTTGATAGCTTTTTTATAAAATTTTTTTGGTGAGATCTGACGTTCATAGTGACAGAACACTATGCAACCAAAAAAAAAAAAAACAGAAGTCTCGCTATACGAGATTGAAATCTCGAGATTTCAATCTCGTCTAGCGAGACTTCTGTTTTTTTTTTTTTTGGGACAGTGTTCTGTCACTATGAACGTCAGATCTCACAAAAAAAAAAAAAAAAAAAAAGCTATTAAAATATGTGATCTAACCTAAGGCCTATCCGCGCACCTTTTAAGCTGTGGCGGCTCAGGGGTGGAGTTATGAAATTTTTCTACTGTACCATTCATCCTAAGATATCATAACGTCATAGAAAAGGTAAGAAAACTTTAGTCCAAAATTCTCCTTTAAGGAACACGAGAGAGGTGGACTAGAACATTGGTTCTCAAAGTGAGGTCCAGGGACCCCCAGGGGTCCTTGAGGGGGTTCCAGGGGGTCCCGAGTAAATCAATATCAGTTAAAGTGAAATTTAAATAATAGCCAATCTTGTAGATTAGCAAGTTTTGAACTCTTTTGAAAAATTTGGAATAAGTTTGAAATATTTTACACAAATCTTCAATTCTGGGGGTCCCTGGCACAAAATCGTTTCAGATGGGGGTCCGTGGCTGAATTTATCCCAATTTGGGGGGTCTCCTTGACATGAAAATGTTTGAGAACCACTCGACTAGCGGAAGCACTCATGCCCCTTTTATCTAAAGCCTCAACCGCCATGTGGCTCCTCTCGACCATGCGTGCCACGTGCGTATAGACCAAGGGTTCCCAAACCTTTCAGGCCGTGACCCCCCCCCCCCTCTAAATAGTTTCAATCATATTTGAACTGGGGACCCCCCACCCTTGGAATTGCAGGCATTACATTTAGTTTGACTCGGTTCCACAGATAAACATTGTGAAAATAGCCGATCTACAAGCTCACAACGCCTCGCAGTGCGAGGCGTTGTGAGCTTGTAGATCGGCTATTTTCACAATGTTTGCCTCTTTCTTTACATAATATTTGACTATTTGGCCAATTTGGTATTTAAAAGGTCTTAAAAGTCATTCAATTGTACCTTTAGTAATGTGCAGATACCCTGTATACGCTTATACTGTATGTCGGTTTATTTACTGTTGAGTGACAAAACAATGTTGCACATTAAGCCAATCATCTGGGCACCATCAAAAATAATTTGGGGACCCCCTGGGGGTCCCAGTCTGGGAACCAGTGGTATAGACGCCGGAGCTGAAGGACGGATGCTGCTACAGTACGCGAGCACTTTTCCATAACCAGCTGAGGCTAAATCTGTGTGTCATCCCGCTGCAACGGCCGGGGCAGCTAGCGCTCGATCCGTGGCTTAATGTGAAACATACCAACGTACTGAGCCCCCCGGGGCTCTATCCCCCCCCACCCCTCAAATGAGATTAGAGAACTTCACATATGGTCCCTAATCCTCTTGATTTAAGGGCCACTTAAAGCATTTCCCATTAACGTGTTTCCAGTTCCTATTAGATAAGGCCTTGTTATACGCGGTATGTTTACCGGAGGGGGGCAAAGGGGGCGATTTCACGTTTAAATGCGTTGAATAGCGACGAATCCCGCGAGCTTATCGGCTCGCGATTAGGGTTTGGGATCCTTGAGAAATTGAACGATTCTGGTTCCTTAACGATTCCTATATTTAAAAAAAATCTAGATTGCATTAAAACCTTTGATGAACGCACATTCAATCATACATACAGTATTGCATGCATATTATTGTAGTGGTTCTCAAAGTGAGGTCCATGCAGGGACCCCTTGGGTTACTTGAGGGGGTTCCAAATGGCCCCTTACAGCTCTGTAACTCTGAGAGTGTACACATGGAACCAAATGGACCCATTTGTACACTCTCAGAGTAATGGTGGCCCTTAAGATTAATATGTTTGAGAACCACTGGTTATTGTAATTATATAGCAGACGTGAAGTCCACATAATATTAGCTCCAATCGGAACCTCTCCCTCCGCTGTATAGCTCCGAGATGAGGTCCCACACAGCTGAGCTCAGTGCCTGTGGGGGGTGACATCGGCGAATATTTGTCACTACGCATGATTCTTACCCTTATCCGCACATCATATCCAAAAAGTAAAGGTATTCTGCCCTGCTCTCAGGTGTTTTAACTTTTAGCGGAAAAGAAAATCTAACTGACAGGTTGAAACGAGCGTTTAAATCGCTTATTTAGTCAGCCTGTGGCATGTTTTCCCAATTAAATATTACGGGAGCAGTACTGCGCGTGTGGACAGAGGTTGACTGGCCACAGGCCGACTAAATAAGTGATTTAAACGCTTGTTTCAGGGAAGAACCTTTACTTTTTGGATACGATGTGCGGAAAAGGGTAAGAATCATTCATAGTGAAAAATATTCGCCGATGTCACCCCCCACAGGCACCGAGCTGTGTGGAACCTAATCTTGGAGCTATATAGCGGAGGGAGAGGTTCCAAATGGGGCTAACATAATAATAATAATAATCAGCTGTCTGACAGTGTGATAAACCCGGTTCCGGAAACGGTTCCAAATGTGATGGAACCGATTCCGGTACCTCAATGTTGGATCCGGTTTATCCCGTTCCAGATCAACATCCTACTTTTTTATAATTTCTTTTTTTAATATTTCTTTTTGGGCTTTTATGCCTTTATTTGATAGGACAGTAGACTGACTGACAGGAAATGGGGAGAGAGAGATGGGGAGTGACATGCATCCTACTTGCGATGCGCGTTTTGTTTTGCGACGCATGGGAATTTCTTTGCGATGATACGACAATAACGTGCTAGTACTAGCACTACAATCATGTATATAGTAAAGCTCATGTATAGGCTTTGGCAGGCACTATAGCGCCTGCCAAAGCCTATACATGGGCTTTATAGCAGAGACATATTATCTCATCTGATAGGGAATGAATCCAAAGAGGAGATCACATTACACTGAATCCAGTGAGTCACAGCCACAATGACTGAAGTGGTTTAGGGTTGAGGAGGGGCAAAAAATAAATAAAGAGCTCTCTTGTTGCAAAACGTACATTTTATATGAAACATATGTTCATGAATTACAATGTGCATATCAATCTATGGCCAAGCAGCAGCATATGTACATCATACATAAACATAAACATGCAAATGTGAGTGATACATATTATAATACAGATTTTTTTTTGTTATATTCATCTAAATTATATAGTTACGCAGATGGAAATGAAGCAGTCGGTCTTACCACAGCGGAACAGAGCACCGGTAGTTGAGTTTATTAATTTTCAATGCACAGAATCATTAGCATGTGGGAATGTGGCTCTCAAAACAAACAAAACCTGTGTGTCTTTTTTAAACCGCGGCGCACATGTTTAAACTGCTGAAGTGGCTGATGTGGGGTTTCCACTGTATTAAATTATGGTATTTTTGATGTTTCCCTTATTTATTTTTACTCTGTAAAAAGGGAGATGGATGTTATTGGAAAGCACAGAACAAGATCATACCGTATTTATTTAAAGCAAATCACTTCATATCACTTCACTCTTAGACGATTCCATTAAATCTAAAGGACTTGCCGTCTTTTTCAGTGTGCCTGCCTGCCTGCCTGCCTGCCTCCCTATCACTTTACCAATAGTTCGGTAAGTTCTGTTTATTTGGATTAAATAAAGGGCAAATCTGATCTAAATCTGAAAATGGAATCATGCAGATCTTGGGAGCCACATTTGGACGGCGTGGCTCCAATGTGCATCATGGAGTTCATGTGGCCAGTCTGTGACATCATTATGTCTATGACATCGGTTGTCTGTGACATACTGTATCTATTACGTATAACTCCTAATTTGGGCACGATTTCAGGCCCATTGACTTCCATTATAAAATGTACTGTAAATAAGTAATTTTACCTTTAGTATATATTTATGTGAAACATTATAGAAGAGGTACTTCTGTTGTTTACTGGCAGTGTGTACAAGAACATTTGCACAGTTGTTTTATATCTGCTCTGCAAAGCGACTTTGAGTACCTAGAAAAGCGCCACAGTATATAAATTGTATGTATTATTATTATTATTACTGATCGGTTCAGCAGTTTGCAAGATTAACTCTGGACATCACACTCATAATAACTCTCTTAGATGTTCATCTCGAGCATAAGAGAAACCTAACTTCATACACAGTTCAAACCTAAGTTAGCGTTGTTGGACCTAAGTTAACTCTGAAGATGTTACTGTGTCCCAATGCTGAGCCAGTAGTGGGGGTCGACAAGAACACAGACCAGTGAGTACCTCTTCCACCTCTGATGGACGAAAATAAGTGCGCCGCCCGGGAATCGAACCCGGGTCGCAAGAATGGAAATCTTGCATGATACCATTACACCAGCGGCGCTTGTATAAAAGTTAGTGATTTTATTCTTCTTAAAAAGCCTGGTTGATGTGCATGTGGTTGCAGGCCTGGTGGTGTACGCACAAATCTGTACATCAGACATTCCCTTGTATTATTCAGCACTTTTCTTTCTGGAGGCTGAAAGAGTGCCGTTTGGTTTCATCCCATCCGCTTTGTTGTCCCCCTCCCTTTGTAAGTAAAGCTGTGAGAGACGAGTTCTGCAAGAAATGGTTGTCAGGCCTGGATCTGGAACAGAGTGTGCTGTTCTGTGTTTTTTTTTTGCTTTAACCCATTAAGACCGGGAACGCATCTGTGTCATTTTTAGATTTCTTTGGCAGATATACAAGCTCATAGCGCGGCCCTCTGTGCCGCGCTATGAGCTTGCAAATCTGCTATTTTTGAAAAAAGAAAAAAAGTATATACATTTGTAACTCCAATCTTTGCTTCTGGGGGTCCCTGGAACACAATATTTTGAGATGGGGGTCCGTGGCCAAATACATATAATCTTGGGGGTCCTTGACATGAAAAAGTTTGAGAACCACTGATATTATAGCAACAAACGTTAAAAAAGTAAATACACTGTTAGGATTTAGAAGACATTTGTAGAATCCTCAGAATGCAAAGATTTTAGTAAAAAATGTTCGCTTTAAAAAATATGTATTCAAAGATTTGCACACATTTTCACGATTTTTCAAAAATAGCAGATCTACAAGCTCGTAGCGCGGCACCGAGTGCCGCGCTACGAGCTTGTAGCCGGTCTTAATGGATTAAAGGATAACTCTATTCCCCATAGTGTGTGTGATCCAATGTGTCAGAGTTATTTTGCCATGCCTCATCCGACCATCCAGGGCTCTCTAAAAGTTATTTAGAAATAAGCCTCTCTGTGTCTGGTCAGTGACCCTATAAAAGGGGTCGAGACGACGGTGTTGCAATATCTAACATCGTGTTCCCTTCTATTTCTGGCGTACTGAAGACAACAATTCTCTAGCTTTTCTTTGTATAATCTCTAACATGATCTGACAGAAGTCCTCTTTCTGAATCTGTAAAACATGCAGAACACGTGCAGTGTTGTGCAAGTTCACGCTTCACACAAAAGCAAGCTCAAAATTGAACTGTGAACTATAAGTTCACAGTCACCGCCCCCATATCTTCCATGTTTTTAACCCTTTCAAACCGGGAACGCATCTGTGTATCCACTTTAACCATTATTTTAGACTTGGCTATTCAAAAATAGCAGATATACAAGCTCATAGCGCGGCACCGAGTGCCGCGCTATGAGCTTGTAGATCTGCTATTTTTTTTAAATTGTGAAAATTCGTGCACATCTTTGATAATTTTTTTAAGCGAACATCTTTGCTTCTGGGGGGTCCCTGGAACAACATATTTTGAGATGGGGGTCCACGACCAAATACATATAATTTTGGGAGTCGTTGACATGAAAAAGTTGGAGCACCACTGATATAGTAGCCTGAAAGAGGGCTTGAAGGGCGGATCCAAACCCAGGCGGTTGGATTCCAGCGCCGCTTCCTATTGCTTCACCAATCTATGTCCCCGCCTCCCCTCCCCCCCCCCCCCCGGCCTGTGCACGGAGCACGCTGACGTCACCAAATTTAGAGCGACGCCCCTCTGCACTCTGATTGGTTAGGAGATAACAAGGTCCTAAACCACCGTTCCTGCATGGCTCTCCCAGGCTTTTTTTCTTTTGTAACAAAAAAAAAGGCATGGGTTTCCGAGGCTACTGATATAGTAACAAACGTTTTTTTCAGAAAACTGTTAGGATTTAGAAGACATTTTGTAGAATCGGCCTCAGGTCTGAATGGGTTAAATAAGCTAATCTGAGCTCCTACCCATCTACTCCCAGCACTCACTCACTTCTTTGCATTCTTGGAATTGAGAAACGTCCACAATCTGGCGTCTTTTATTCACCAACTTGCAACAGTGGAACATCTTTAACTCTTTGTGGAAGCAACGCTCGCAGTCACGTTCACTATAGTTGCAAATTCGAGCTCTACTTACGATTCTAAGTATTTGTATCGGAAAAGCTGCTGATACTGCCTACAACTTATGTTGCTATAAGTATTACTATCGCCGAGTATGCCAGTCTGTGCCATTCCCATACCACGTAATTTATCACATGATGATAATGTCATTCACAGTGATCAATTGTTTTGTATTTTGAATGCTTCCGTTGATGTTGCACTACTGTGTTATACTCGTACTGTACTATTTATATTATTATTTTACTAACTTGTAGCTGCACTTCAACCATTATTAATGGAATTGTATTGATTCCTAGATCAGTGGTTCTCAAACCTTTTAATTTCAAGGACCACCATAACTCTGAGAGTGTACAACTGTAAGGGGGGGTCCATTTGGAACCCCCTCAAGGAACCCAGATAGTCACTCACTTTGGAGAAGTAGTTAGACAGATATGAGGGTACTGGAGGGCACTGTCCCTTTGACTATCTTAAATACCAACCATTTATGAGATGGGAGTGAGATGTGTCGACGTGAAAAAATGGGTGCCGTGAGGGACGCTTTTGCCCCAACTCATCACTATACGACCACTGTACGACCTGAGTGTGAGAATTATGCTACATTGGAAGGAGACAAATTTCTCTTTTGTAGAATCATTATAACCCATAGCTATGCTAGAAATGACATCCTGGCCCGGACCGCTGGCCTAGCGGTCCGGGCACTTAGACTCCATTGCAGCCTGAAGGCGTGGTTCGAATCCTGATCCCGACGACCTTTGCTGCATCTTACTCCCCCAAAAATATCAAAGAAAATAATACTGTAACATCGTAATATTTTTGGTGATATGGTGGTATACAACTGTGCTGTGGGCTAAAACACACACACGCTCGCACGCACACACACACACGCACGCACGCACGCACGCACGCACGCACGCACGCACGCACGCACGCACGCACGCACGCACGCACTATGCCATAAAAAGGAAGAGTGAAGGACAGAATAAAAGGAAGGACAGAGGGGAGGGTGCGAGGTATAGGGGACAGGAGGGTGAAAGTGAAGAAGGGATGAAAGACGGAGATAGGGATTTACTGCAGGGGATAAGAGAAGGAGAGAGAGTAAACCTGGAGGAAAGCTGGGCCCTTCAAGGTAAAGAGCTAATCAACAGGCCAGAGGGTCTGAGCCAGACACCCCCCTCTCCCCCCATGTTTATCTTCAGTGCTCTGAGGGCTAGAGAACTTAAGGGGTTAATAGAGCGATTAAAGACGATTTGCTGGAAAAAGTTCCCTGCTGTTATCTTTACATAAGATGTAGTAGTAGAAAATAAATGCATTCCATATTATGTTCCAAGATATTATATACTGGATGCTCCTGTGTGGGAGAAAAGTTTACTCTGATATTTTTTGGGGGGTCAATACACCTATCTAAAGCAGTGGCTGTGTACCCCCATCTCAAAATATTTTGTGCCAGGGACCTTCAGAAAAAAAGAGTGGGGGCATAGGGCTGGGCAATATGACTTCAACTGATTATCACAATTATTTCAAACTTTTGCCTTGATTACGATCAATTAACTATTATTTAAAAATACACATATATAAACCTTGCTTCTTGTTTTATTTAAGATTGTTTTGCGGCTATTGGTTCTAATTGTCTGTTTCGATATAAATGATTTCCGATTACTTGCCCAGCCCTACAGTATGAAGGCAGACTGTTGCTCTTTTTTCTATTTTTTGGTACATGAGAGCAACAGAGTGCTGTTCATTAAAGGTCACTGTATGTCAGTGTGCCGCTGCTCTGTGAGCGCTGAACACACAGTGGAAAAACACACAGCACAGGGCATCTGCTTCTCTGTTCGGTCCATCTGTCCCTCCAGCTCCCGTCCTGCTCTCTGAGAGGAGAGGCTGCGTGCATCATTTCAGTGTGGAGGCATTAAGGATGATTTTCCACCGTATGATACCGACTCAACTCAGTGGCCTTGTGGTTCAGTGTCCGTCCTGAGGTTCTGGCGATTATATCAAAGACTATAAAAATAGGACCCAATACCTCCCTGGCGTGATATTTTTATACAACTAGAGTCCCGGAAAAGATGCGCTGTGATTGGTCAATAGTTACTTTGAGTACCCCCAAAACATGATTTACGATTCCGTGCCTATTATTACATAACTCGGACGGCACTGAGTCGGCCCAAGCGAACTTCGCAACGTTTGGCACGGCAACTCGCTCGCTTTAGCTCGCTCGGCGGTACCTCTCGTGGCTCAAGTTCGCTTGAGACAGGGCGCCTCTGTCGCAGTCCAAAACTATACTTTATCGGGCAAAAATAAATTGGTTGAAGTCGGCAATCCAATACCTAGTGAGGCACATCACCGAAGCAGGTGCAGAATTGGGGGTTTGGGCTCTATTAGAATGTGACAACGCCTTGTTTTCTCGTTTTTGCATTCAGCCAATCGCAAGGCAGGCAGGGCTGGGCTTGGTAGAATCTAGTTACCATTAAATAATACGCACCTCGCTGCTTGGCACTCAGCATCAAGGGTTGGATTTGGGGGTATGTTCCTGCAACATACTAGCGTCATGTCCAGGGGGTGTAACTTGTCAAGCTGCCTCATGCAGCAGAAACAGGAAACAAGTTTCCTGCCCTAAAATGGCTCGAGAAGACTTACTACTTGGTGAAATACCAATTGTTTCCACTTTCCAGACAAGTTGCCATTGTTTTAGCGCTCTCCTATTCGCAGACGGTTGGACGTCACTATAAATGTAATGACCAAACTTCAGTACAGTGCAGGGGTACTAATGGAAAACAAAGTACCCACGACTCCAGTAGAGTTGAGTCCGTATACCATTAGTCTTACTGTCTGTCTCCCACTCTGTCCAAGGAAAGCATTCATATAGGCATTAATGTCAGCATGTGTTACGGACGATCTACACCAGACTTTTCAAAGCGCACGTATGCGTGGCGCGTACATACAGTGCGTTTGTTTAGATCCAATTGACATCAATGATACCGGCTACACCAGGCGCGTGGATACGCGAGTCCCACATTACGCAGGCTTTAACATTGGACTGGATCTAAAACTGCGTGTTTTGCGTATATGCAAAAATTCTCTGGTGTACATCGGCCGTTATGTACAGGTACTGTATGTTTAGGCATCTCTGTGTGTGTGTGTGTGTGTGTGTGTGTGTGTGTGTGTGTGTGTGTGTGTGTGTGTGTGTGTGTGTGTGTGTGTGTGTGTGTGTGTGTGTGTGTGTGTGTGTGTGTGTGTGTGTGTGCACAAGAAAAAAAAATTGGGATAGGCTTACAATTAGGACAAGTTTCAGATTGAGGTTACTGTTAGGATTAGAACATAGAGGTTAGGTTTAGGGGTTAGGGTTTTCCTATTAACTATACTTAGTTGTGTGGCGATATCACACACCGAAATAGTACCTAAAATGTTGATGTCCTCACAAAAACAATAACACAAACGTGCGTAAGTGTGTGTACTGTCTGAAAGAGAGAAGCACGGAGACCAAACGCATATACCTGTTGTCACCCCCAGTTGTGTGTTTGCTTGCACGCACAGCATCTGCACTGTGTACATGTGTCTGTGTGTGTGAGGAGTGTGTGTGCGTGCTCTCCGTCCGTGGTAATAATTGGGGGCCCGTTAGCCGCTGCAGGGCGCCTGCAGGGGCCCAACGCATGCAGACCAGGGCCAGATGGCCCCTCAGACACTCAACACTCCCTGCAGCTTGTGACAGGAAGTGTTTGCCCGTGGCCAGGATGTGAGCGCCTGTCAGCGCCCGGCCCTCAACCCGGTCCCTCATCAGTCCAGCTGCCCACCTCGCCCGCACGGTCTGCCAGGAAAAACACACACGCGCACACACACACACACACACACACACACACACACACACACACACACAGTGACTGGCCTCTGCCTCTCTCTCTTCGCTGTGCCAGTTCCGTTTGAAGGCGGTCGTTTGTTTCTCCGCCGTCTCTGTCAGCAACTCGTGTTGGTTACTTGTTTTTAATCCATTCAGACCGGGAACGCATCTGTGTCATCAAGCGCTACGAGCTTGTAGATCTGCTATTTATTTTTTTTATCGTGAAAATGTGTGCAAATCTTTGAATATATATTTTAAGCGAACATTTGCAACTCAAATGTTTGCTTCTGGGGTATTCTACAAATGTCTTCTAAATCCTAACAGTTTTTCGAAAAAACTTATGTTGCTATAATATCAGTGGTTCTCAAACTTTTTTCACGTGAAGGACCCCCAAAATTATATTTATTTGGCCACGGACCCCCATCTCAAAATATGTTGTTCCAGGGACCCCCCAGAAGGAAAGATTTGAGTTAAAAAATGTTCGCTTAAAGGGGTAGTTCACCCCCAAAATAACTTTTTTTCTATTGATTACTGACCATCTGGAGCCTTGAATTCATAGATATTTTTTTGTTTTTGTCACATTCCTAAGCCAATAATTTGATTATAATAAATATGTCCCCATTGATTCCGGTAGGAGACACAAATGCATTTGTGTCTCCTACCGGAATCAATGGGGCTAAATTTATTATAATCAAATAATAAAGGAAGGAATGCGACAAAAACAAAAAAATATCCATGAATTCAAGGCTCCATGGGGTGAGTAATTAATAGAAAAAAAGTTATTTGGGGGGTGAACTACCCCTTTAAAAATATATATAAATTCAAAGATTTACACAAACCTTCACAATCTTTCAAAAATAGCAGATTACAAGCCCATAGTGCACTCGGTGCCGCGCTATGAGCTTGTAGATCTGCTATTTTTGAATAGCCAAAGTATAAAAGAATGGTTTATAAGTGGTTACACAGATGCGCTCCCGGTTGTAATGAGTTAATGACTACTACCTCACTCACTCACTCAACTCACTCGCCGCCGAAAGGCATCGACCGCTCCTGCAGGAAATTAAGCAACGAGCAAAACAAGAATTAGCATTCCAAACAAGCACAACATGCTGGCGGCGAGCGGAGCGGGCGTGGGCTTGTTTGTTTATTTACTGTCTGTTTTTTGGTGCTACAGTCCAGACTGGAGCACATGGAAGCCTGCTGACGGTACGAGGGCCGGGTTCGACCAGCGGGTATAGTGGTGGACAGTAACTAAGTAAATTAACTCAAGTACTGTACTCTACTGTACAATTTTGATGTACTTTTACTTGCTTGATGTTCTATGTGAAGCACATTGAATTGCCTTGTTGAAATATGCTATGCAAATAAAACTGCCTTGCCTTACTTTTTCAATACCTTTTCAATACCTTATACTAAGTCTTGTACCCCACTACATGTCAGAGGCAAATATTGTACTTTTCACTCCAATTATTTGACAGCTTAGTTACTAGTACCTACAGAATTCTGTTATTAATACAAAACCCATATTCTATACTAAAGCTATCTGAAAATAGCCAATCTACCAGGTCACAACACATCACGGTGCCTTGTAGATCTGCTATTTTCAAGAAACAAATTGGGAAAATTTACATTAAGTACATTTTGATGTCAATACTTTTGCACTTTTAAGACTTTTACTTGAAGGCCCCACAATGTAGAAATGGAGTATTTCTACCTAGTGGTGATGTTACTTTTACTTAAGTAGCAAATGTGAGTAGTCCAGCAGTCTGCGGGACCGTAGGCAGCTGGGTTATGATAGAGATGAATTCGATTTAAAGTCCACTACTGTGGAAACCACCTGCTCTCTCTCTCTCTGTGTGTGTGTGTGTGTGTGTGTGTGTGTGTGTGTGTGTGTGTGTGTGTGTGTGTGTGTGTGTGTGTGTGTGTGTGTGTGTGTGTGTGTGTGTGTGTGTGTGTGTGTGTGTGTGTGTGTGTGTGTGTGTGTGTGTGTGCGCGCGTATATGCATGTGGGCAAGCGGTATTGTTCTGGTCTGTTCCTTCCTGACTGTAATTTCTACCATATGCTCTATCTGCCGTGTGTCTCACTGCTGAAGCTAACATTCAATGTGGCTCTGTGTGTGTGTGTATGTTTCTGTTTGTCTAATCAGTGTCGTATTTCCTGTGCATGCTGCCAATAAGGCGAACTTAACAGGTTTTCACATGTTTTATATTTCTTTTTAAATATTTAACTTCACATTTTATATAATGGAAGTCAATGGCTGAAACTGCGCCCGAATTCAGAGATGACTGATGACCCGTCATCAATTATGACCTCATCATCGACACGCCAGACAGACATAATAAAAGTTGCATGCGGCATGCATTGTCAATTCATTTGGCCTATACCGTCTCTGTCAGATGCAAACCTCTTGTCCAAAGCAGGATTCAAATTCAAAAGCAGTTGCAGATCTAGTAGCAGATCTACAAGCTCAAAACGCGTCGCTTCGCGCCGCATTTCTAGCAATTGCGGATCTGTTACTTTTGCTACCTTTGTGTGACGCTGTAGTATGATAAAGTAGGGCAGGGGTCTTCAATAGGGGGTCCGTGACCCCTAGGGGGTCCTCAGAGTTACTACAGGGGGTCCGCCAAATCTTTGTGTGATAGGGAACATTATAGCCGAAAATAGCCGATCTACAAGCTCACAACGCCTCGCGCTGCGAGGCGTTGTGAGCTTGTAGATCGGCTATTTTCAGAGTTGGTGTAGAGGGGAAAAAGTACAGAGGCAATGGTCAAGTTGACTAAATATAGAGGGTTTGAAAGGTTAACTGTCTAAAAATACACATTAGCATGATGAATCCAACTATCTATGAAATCTATGAAAAAAGTTTGATCTGCATCACAGTTTTATACAATATAGAGGGGGTCCCTGCTTCATCTCTCTCTCTGCTAAGGGGTCCTTGGCCTGAAAAATGTTGAAGACCCCTGAAGTCATTCATTTACGAAAAAACACAAAAAGTTCGAGATATGAGGTTCCTGCCCGACAACAACGCTATACAGCACAATCCCTCGACAGAAAGCGTAGGAAAAATAGCTATGCAAAACGTATGAACAAAAAGGCTGGCATGACAGAACCACTAGAAGCTGAGGACCCTCTCGCCAGTCGTCACATCAAGTTGGAGCTCCACATGGGAGCCATGTTGTTGTTAGTAGTGATGGGTCATTCGTGATTGATTCATTCAAAATAACCAGTTCATTGCTGTGAACGTGAACGAACCCTTTCACTTCCTGAAACTGTTGCGTTCACGCTTTCGTTCATGATTTCGCGGGCTGTTCCCGCGACAGACAGAGGTGCGGTTGGGTTGTTTTTAACTCGAACTTGAACGAATCATTGCCGTGAACATGAACAAAAACTTTCGTTCACTAAAATGAATTTTTTTTCCCACCACTAGTTGTTAGACCCTATCTTGTTTTATCTCCCCCCTCCCCCCCCCCGGTCTCCACCATGAGCCCCCATCCAACAGTCACTTGTTCTTGGTGGTGGTTTATCTAATCTGGTGGTGTAGTCGTCATCTCCTCTTTGTGATTACAGCCGGTCTGTGCCTCCCTGTCTCCTGTCTACCCCCCCCCCCCCCCCACCTCCAGGGGTGGAAAGTGACTAAGTACATTATACTCCAGTGCTGTACTTGTGTACATTTTTAGGTATTTGAACTTTACTTGAGAGTGTTCATTTCTCTATGCTTTATAATTCTACTCCACTGCATCTCACAGGCAATTAATTTGGCTTCACTACAATTATTTGAAAACTTTGGTGACTTTGTTCAAGGTTCAAGGTTGTACTTTATTGTTACATCGTGTGTACAAGTACATAAGAGTAAAACTTATTTTGGTTTGGCTTCCTTCAGACAATGCAGCGGCATAGATAATAACAACAGAAATAATGATAGAAATCGTAAAAAGATTCGAAGAAAGGAAAGAGAGTACAGATTTTAGATTATTACAGAACATAATTTATATAGTTAAGCGCCATTTTACACGTAATCTATACGAAAAATAGCTGATCACGATGCGACGTGTTATGAGCTTGGTGGGTCTGCTATTTGATTTAGGCAATTTTGAAACATTCTGAAATGCGACATTTTGCATAATGACTACTTTTACTTTTGTATATTTTGATACCAATACCTTTGTACTTTTACTGTACTTTTAAGTAATTTTTTTACTAAGACTTTTACTTGGTATTGCTACTTTTACTTTTACCTATAGCGTCACTATGTAACTTTTTTTTAGATTAATGAATATAATACAATATAACTTTTGGGGTGGTTGTATTTTGTCTCCCTGATCTTCTATTGAGACATTTAGATTGTGTAAAAAGGTCATGTCTCACCTATAGACACATGACACACATTCTGACCTGATGGTCAAGATACAATTTATCCCCTGAGCAAGCAGGCAGGCTCTATTAGCTCAGTCGTAAAAATGTCAGCACTTAAGCAGGAAACCGGGTTCGAATCCTGAGTAGAAGAGAAAAGTTACACAATGCAGCTTTGCAGAGTACATCTTCCACCACGGCTCCTGTCTGCCCCCCCCCCACCTCCTCCAGACTCTTATCCCTCAGCCCCCCCCCCCCTGCTCAGGCTGATTCAGCCCCCCTGCTGAGGGAGGGGCAGACAGTGCAGTGCAGTGGGTATATACTGTGTGGGTGGTTTATGAGGTGGGGGCGGGGCTGCAGAGATGCCATATATAGAGGTTAGGCTGGAGGCTATTCCTGCTAATGGGCCATGAGAATATAGTGATGCTGCATGAGAACCTGTCCATTTAGCCCCCTGTGTGAAGAGATAGGTGTACCGTTATAGTCCTGAAGACACCCACGTGCACGCACGCGAGCGCGCACACACGCACACACACACACACACACCAAAAAACTAAGTAAAAGTACTCATTATGCAGAATGTCCCATTTCAGACGTTTTCAAATGTATTCAAATCTTTAGAAAATAGCAGATCTACAAGCTCACAATGCGTCGCATAAATATATTAAAATCTTTAGAAAATAGCAGATCTACAAGCTCACAATGCGTCGCATAAATATATTAAAATCTTTAGAAAATAGCAGATCTACAAGCTCACATTGTAGATCGGCTATTTTCAAATGGCCAAAATATGTATAGGGCTGAAGTAGTTAATGTAAAAGTACAATATTTGCCTCTGAGATGTAGTGAAGTAGAAGTAAAAGTATTGAAAATTGGAAATACTGAAGAAAAACCGAAAAATTGTACTTCAGTAGTAAAGTACTTGAGTAAATGTACTTTGTTACTTTACACCACTGCACGCACACCCTCTCTCTCTCTCTCTCTCTCTCTCTCTCTCTCTCCCTCTCTCTCTCTCAATTCAATCCCATTTCAATTCAAAGGAGTTTTATTGGCATGAGAACGTCGTAAATTGCGATTACGTTGCCAAAGCAAGTGTCAAATGAAAACAATCAAAAGTTGAGAAATGACGCATGCTGTACAAGGGGATAAATGATTGTGTTAAACAGAGCTGCATGTGGCACTTTGCAACTTTGAAAAACGAGCTTACAAACCCATAAAAAATGTTTAATTTGCTGTTAGGAATAGTTATACGTACACGTAGGCAAGGGTAGCAGTTGGTATAGAGCTTCTGAAGCAAATAGGGGGTCATGCCTACGTTCACTCAGTTTAGGATTGGGGTTAGTGTTAGTTTTGAGGGCTGAGGGAGCATATACGCTCCCTCAAATAGCAGCACTTGTTCAAGGTTTAGCAGTCACTTGGTTATAAAAACACTCTCTCTCACACACACACACACACACACACACACACACACACACACACACACACACACACACACACACACACACACACACACACACACACACACACACACACGTGTGGCAATGTGTTGACGGGAGACGCCTACTGGAGGTGTTGGTAATCACACATCCTCGTGTTGCCTTTAACATATTACTGTTATAAAGTGTGCTATATTACAATGAAGACCGCACTAACTTCTTTCTACTGCATTCTGTGACTTAAGAAAAGAAACACAGAGAGCTGTCCTGTTCCGTGTTCAAGACATTTCTTTTTGTTGCAACCACTTGAATCCCATTCTCCATATTCTGGGGGGGGGAACATTAGCCAAAAGTAGCCGATCTACAAGGATCTTTTAGAGCCAAAGAGATTTGGTGTAGCGGCCGGAAAAAGTGAAGTACAGTTGTAAGTCAAGTCTGTTTCACTAAGACTAGAGGGTTTAAATGCTTAAATATTTATTAAAACATATATCAAATGTATATACTGTTTATGACTCCATGTTTGGGCCTGGTTCCATCCCAATCTGACAATCTTGCACCTCAATAATGAAATAATTAAAACATAGTGAAATGCGCGGATGTTGGCCTATATTGAGCAGCATGTACAATACATTTGCCGCAGGTGGGCGTTGCGCTGTGCTTTTATATTAGCTATTTTCACCGTATGACACGACTACAATGGAGCATAAATTAGGCTAAATGCGTCAAAACTGATGACGGCGGGGGTTCCGTGAGTTCCTATAGGCTTTGCACTGTCTCAGTGTCTAGAGATGATCGCCCTGCAGTGGGAGCTTTATTTTCTCGAAATAAGCCGTGTTTTCATGTTCTTTTTTTATTTCTTTTTCACTTTAATTCAAAAGCGTTTCTTTGTTCTTTATTTAAATGTGTCTTTTGCTACTTAATCGTTTGGTTTTTAGACGCGTCTGTTTTCTATATTTTGGAAAAAAATGTTTTTTTTTGTAGATCAAGTAGATCAGAAGGTGTGGTCAGAGTTCCTCGAGGGGGTTCCAAATGGACCTGCACAGGTCTTTTACTTTGAGAGTGCAGTGTACATAATGGAAGCAAATGGACATTTGCTTCCATATGTACACTCTCAGAGTTATGGGGGGAGGGGGGGGTGGTCCTTGAAATGTAAAATCTTGTAGAACCACTGTTCTAAAGAAAGAGAGATTTGCCCGGCAACAAGTCCCGGTGCTGGCGGTTAACAGAGGAAAGCACTTATAGCTCGGGTTTGGGCGGCAGAGCCGTCGACGTCTCCACTGCTGCTCCAGCAGAACATCACAGCATTACAACAACCACCTCCCTCCCAGAAGCCTGCCTGCAGCCCTGAAATCATAGTGTTGCCAGATTTTGCTAGAGAAACAACAAATAACCCTGTCTATGAAACAGTCTATGAAGGCTGGACAATGGACTCTTTTTGTGCTCTCTGTCATGGACCTGCCTGTGGATTATATAGCATTGATGTGTGGACTATGCGATCGAACCTGACATATGCGGGCGCTCTGCACCTACCTTAATCCAATGTACAGCGCACTGATTTTTATTATTCTTGCACCTGAACTAACGTCCATATCATGTTCACTACAAGCAGTGGTTCTCAACCAGTGGTCCTTGAGGGGGTTCTAGATGGTCCCAAGCTAAATGATTGGGAGTTGGTAACCAAATGGACCCTTATAGATCTTTAACCCTTACGGGTCCATTTGGTTTCATTTTTACATTCTCAAGAGTAAAATTATTGTTAAACATCTGCATTACTTTAATTTACAAGAAGTCGACTCGATTAGAGAATGTAGAAATATTGTTATTTTGATCAACGTTTGCCTGTCATCTCTCCTATTGGTACAACATCAATACAGCATGGAATTGTGGACAAAATGTTATCCAACGACAACAAAATATTCTAAGTTTTGGGTCTGAGAGCCTAAAATCTCATCAAATGGTGGTTCCGTGGCTCAAATGCCGAATAAATATTGGACCTTGGATATGAAAAGGGTTGAAAACCACTGCACTACAGTATACAGTAGGCCTATTTGCTGCTTTGCACAGGTACTTACCGCACCTGATATACTACAGTATGTGTAAATATGTACTCTATATACATCGTTGTTTTTTATTGATCTCTCTCTCTCTCTCCCACCCCCCCTCATCTTCTTCCCTTTCTCTTTTTTTTGGAAATAAGATAAATGATGACCCCCCCCCCCGTACAAGATTTGTAGTAGAATTTACTTTACAGGAAAACAAGCCCAATAATGGCTTATAATAAGGCAGCAGACTTGGCGACACTGCCCTGAACCCATCACGCTGCAGAGAGACAGTCAGACACAGATATGTATCGAATGCTCTGCTTGCCGCTCCGTGTGCATTCCGTTTTATCTGCCTCACTCTTGTCTCTCTGGCCTTTTCCACCGCTTCACCCTTCATCCCCCTCTCTCTCTCTCTCTCTCCTAAGAGAACTGCATCTCTCTCTGCAGTAACTCATTTTTCCCTCTTCCCCTGATCATCTTTCACTATTTCTCCTCTTGATTCCTCTCTCTCTCTCTCTCTCTCTCTCTCTCTCTCTCTCTCTCTGTCTGGATTTGAGACGGCTGGTGTCTCTCTGTCTGGCTGTTATTCCAGATGTAAAAGGGAGGGGGATAAACGCTTTTGTGAAAAGTGATGTTAACCCCCGCGACAGCTCTCTAATGTGATGATTTATCATAGTCAGACATCTGCTACGAGGTGCATAGTGGCCCCGAGTCTTTCTCCTTCTCCTTCTCAAGATATACTGTAGGTAGCCTTGGATCAAGGCTATCATAGATGTATCGTTATCGAGTCTGACTTTTGCTTTTGTATCTATGATAGTCTTGGTCGCTATCGACTTATAGTCACTGGAAATTCACGCGCAAAGCCTGTACTTCTCTGTACATGAACAAAACAAACATATAAAGTGCTGACCCTGTAGCCACGGATGTTAACTCGACATTCGGAACCTGTGTGCACAGTATTAGTCCATATTTTTCAATATATGGGTGTTTTAATCCCGTCTGTGTCGGATTCTGTCGGAAGTTCCCTGTATTCCTCAATGGGTGGTAGTGGCCGGGCACATCAGGTGAAAGCCGGTATTACACTCAAAACAGGACGTAAACGAGGAAATAAAATGGCGTTCAGGCACAGACGAGATTGTGTGCCCATATATGGTGATATCTATATCTCTCAGTCCTTGTCCCTTTATGCCAATATATGGAGATCCCTGATGTCATCAGTATATACCCATATATTGAAATGCCCATATATGGGCATATTCGTTGGATCGGCGGTCCTGGACAACCAGATCTCTGTATCTGTCAGGCCTTGTCCCTTTTGCGCCCATATATGGAGCTAACTGATTCGTTTGTGGCTGATGCCATGATGACACATTGAGGTTAGACAACACTTGTACTTACTTTTGGTACTTTAAGTATATTTCGATGCCAATACTTTTGTACTTTTCCCACGCAAGTACATTAACGGAGTGTTTCTACATAGTGTGGTATTGATACTTTTACTCAAGTAAGAACGTGTGAGTACTTCTTCCACCATTGCATCTGCTATAAGCTATTCGGGGTGCATACGGCAGGTATAATAATAATATCTTTATTAGAAAAAACACTAAAAAGGCTAAGCCTATGCAGTGTGGAACTGGCCTTGAGTTCAGCTCTACTCTCCATCTCAAGAACCAAAAAAAAATAGGGTTTCATACCTTATCGATTGCACTGATTCTAACAGTATGCGTGTGCACGGAGGAAATACCTAGTCGGAACGTATCCGTAACAAACTGCGGACAAAATCAGTATCAATCACCAGGGGGGGACGGGACGGGGAGAAAATCCCCCAAATATTCTGTGGGTTTGGCTGTTCCTGCAGAGCCCACAGGAACCCCCCAAATCATAATAGACACATTCATCCCTCCTCGGACCAGCACCACTTGTCAGCAGATGTTAGATTCTCCATCCATTTCTCTCATGTGGATCTCAGCCCGTACCGCTCCCTTCTGCCCGTTTCTGGGGAGCACAGACCACATGAATGGAGCGGGCAAGGGTTTCCGACCCTGCGTGTGTGTGTGTGTGTGTGTGTGTGTGTGTGTGTGTGTGTGTGTGTGTGTGTGTGTGTGTGTGTGTGTGTGTGTGTGTGTGTGTGTGTGTGTGTGTGTGTGTGTGTGTGTGTGTGTGTGTGTGTGTGTGTGTGTGTGTGCCAAATGTCCCCACAAGTATAGTAGAATTATGAGAAATAGACGTTTTGAGGAGCGTTTTCCTGAAAAATACTGTCTATTTTTTTGTCTTTAAGCGAAAACAAATACTGTGTACTAGGGGTGTGCCGATATATCGTCCCGCGATATATCGCGATACGTTTTCGTGACGATATGTATCGTTTTGGGGGGGGAAAATATCGAGATTTTTTTTTTTTTTTTTTTTTTTTATAAAAAAATATTTTTTACAATAATAATAATCAGGCTTGAAAACAGCCCCGAAGTGAAAAGGGTGACAACATGTTGTTTTTTTTCGGGTCAGGTGTCACACTATTGCCCTATTTGGATTCAAAACGGCTATTGTAGCTGAAAAGCTACAAGTTTGCGTCTGAATAATGCAAAAACAGAATAATTTGTTTGCATTTTCTCTCCCCCATATATTTTCATAATAAAAAAGTGCGTATCGTATCGTATCGAAATCGTATCGAAGTTGTGAGACAAATATCGTATCGTATCGTTTGGTGAAATTAGTGTATCGGCACACCCCTACTGTGTACTGTAGTGTAAAATGGCAAAATGTATTAAAAATGGCATTCATGAAATCGCTGTCCAAAAAGGTTGATGTCCTCACAAGTATAGTAATAAAAACGTGTGTGTGTGCGTGCGCGGGTGTGTGTGTGGGGGGCGGTGGGGTACAGTAGGGCTGCATGATTTAATACAGCATAATGAGCCTCCATGGTGGACTCATATATTGTGATACTGTACATGCTCATAACTTGGGGTTCAACGTAGGTGGACAGACATGGAGCCATGCTGAGGTTTCCATTTATGCTTGAATATGCATAAAAATGGATCGGGGGGGGAAAACTATAAATATTCATTGATGACATTGTATTATATGGTGGAACCTGGACAAAGTCATGCACAGACAAACTATACAGACAGATCTACTGCGAAATCTTGAAACTCCATATTTCAACTTTTTATGTTTTGGCGTAAATTAATACCCTACTTCATCGTACAAAAGCTGTGGAAACAGCAGTAGATCTACAAGCCCACAATGCCTACTTTGAAATGTTTTAAAATAATAATAATACAACAAAAAGGAACGGTTTTAGACATACAAGGTTTCCACCTCGACAGCAACGAAAATGCTCCCAGCGTCTGTTTAAGTCCAGTTTGGATCTTTTTGCTAAATGCATTCTTTCTGACCCTGCAAGACCAGAGCGGGGGTGGGTGAGTGGGAGGGAGGGAGGGAGGGGGGAGGGGTGGGTGGGCTTGACCCCTCTGTCCGTTGTTCGTGTGTGCCACGGCGATCTGGGGCCACCGCTTCCTGCCCCGGGGTCTTATCAGTCCGATAAGAGTCGTCCCCCCACCCCCCCCCCCTTCCCATGCATCCCACCCTGGGAGCTCCGGACCCCCGGGGTGGTGTGGGTGGGAGACTCTGGAAAAGGACAGAGGCTGCCTCTCAAGACTTATCTCCCCTCCTTCACCCGGCCGGCACACAAAACAGAACCCAAGGCCATGAAGGAAGGCCAGGTGGGCCTCCTTGCACCCGCAGGGCAAACGTTGGTCTGATGCCAGCCTCCCCAACCCCCCCGTCACCCATTACTAGCCCCCCGGCACCTTCCTTCCTCTCCCTCCATCACTATCTCCACTGGACAGTCAAGGGTCGGCATGGCCGGAGGAAGGAGAGCGCTTCATAGTAAAAAATGATTTAGAATCTTGAGAGTTAACCCATTAAGACCAGGAACGCATCAGTGTCATTTTAAGATTTATTTGGCTGTTCAAAAATAGCAGATCTACAAGCTCATGAGCTTGTAGATCTGCTATTTTTGAAAAGTCGTGAAAATGTGTCCAAATCTTTGAATATATATATTTTTTGAAAACGGCATTTTTAACTCAAATCTTTGCTTCTGGGGGGTCCCTGGAACAACATATTTTGAGATGGGGGGTCCACGGCTAAATACATAGCATTTTTAGGGTCCTTGACATGAAAAGGTTTGAGAACCACTGATATAGCAGCACACGTTTTTCAGAAAACTGTTAGGATTTAGAAGACATTTGTAGAATGGGCCTCATGGGGTTAAATTATGAAATGGAGTGTACAAATGGAAACTAAACAACAACATGCAAATCCCAGCGGCCCCAAGTGTGGATGGCCAAGCAACCAAGGACCCTAATCTAATTTTGGTACCCTTTGTTCCCCCCCGTATTTGTCCTGTGTTTCACACTGTCGTGCTGCAATGACAACAGAATTTCAATGAACGTCCGTCTGTCCGTGGTTAGGTTCCACTTTGTACGCTCCCACAGTGTCACTCCTTTTCTAACTCTCCGAGATGAATTAAATTAAGGCCTAAGACAAACTCTTGGATGACACAGGGCTCGTGTAAATTAACTCAACGAATGTGCTTTTAATTTACAGTCGAGACGACGCATCGGAAAACAAAACAATGGGTAGATTGTAGAACGGAGCGCTCGACACAGACGAGTCAACAAGTTATAACCATGGCGGTGACCCAAGGGAAGAGAGGGGGGGGGTGAGGGGGGCGCGCGGTGCGCCTGTTGTCACCGCCGCACGAGTCAGCAAGTGGAGCTCGCGCAGAGGGCGAGGGAGCTTGCCTGCATTACTTGTTTTTTTGCTCAAGGGTTCTTTCCTCCTCTCCACCTTTTTTTCAACATGCAGAATTTTTCCCTGTGAGCTTTATATTTTAATCAGATCTATGTGCTGAATATTGAATTTTTATCGTGTGTGGCGATTATTTACTCGTACAGATTGGTCCCCCGCAGTGACTGCCTGGTGATTATGTTGGAATGAAAGAGCTTCATTAGTGGTGGTGCTAAGCGATAATATGCTATAGTTCTGGAGGGCGAAAGATATTTTTTTTTGGAGACGTTGTCTACTCAGCGTATTACCAGAGGTAACCATAGGGTAGAGGACCATAAAATATGGAATATATTTCCTTGGTTGAATGGGGGGGGGGACTGTAGAGGGCTCTTGTGAGACGTCTGGAATAATCTAGACAGTGCTTTTAACCCTGGCTATCACCAGCAGGAGGACTATTATTCATGCTATTCAGTCACAAATCGCACGCGCACTCACACACACACGCACACACACACACTCACATACGCAACAGACACATTGGCACATACACACAGATTCACTGGCGCGTACGCACACACAATGTCACATACTTAGACACTGGCAGATACATTTAGTGTCTGCACAAAGCTACTGCGCACACACAAATATGCACACATGCACAGATGCACACATCCAGGCACAAAGACACACACACACACACACACACACACACACACACACACGTGCTCCCAAGCAGATGATCAGAAACAGGAAACCTGCTCGAAGGCACATGAATGCATGCACACCAAAAACATTAACGCATGCACACACACATGCATGCACACACGCACACTCAAACACACACGCGCACCCGCACACGCACGCACACACACACGCACACACGCACACACACACACACACACGCACACGCACACACACACACACACAAAAAAACAACCCTCCCACGTGCCCATGCAGCTGTATTGCTAGCCGTGCGCGCCCAAATAAACGGACGCCGGGCGTAAAGGGATCCGCTGCCGTTTCACCCTGTGTGTTTACACTGCTGCCGATCACGTTTCCACCACCATGCCTCCACGCTATAACCCCACCAACCTGACCCACCACAACCACTGGCTGCTCCGCATAGACGCAGAGGTGTACTCTGCTGCACCACATGTGCGTGAAGATGGGAATGTATGTACACGTGCGTGTGTGTGAAAGAGAGACTGCATGCATCAAACCTACAGTACATAATTAACATCCATTGGTGTAAAGTACTGTAACTAAGTAATTTACTCAAGTACTGTACTTAAGTACAATTTTGAGGTGCTTTTACTTTACTGGAGTATTTCCAATTTTTACTTCTAGGCAAATGTTGTACTGTAATGTTGAAAACTTAGTTACTAGTTACTATTGTAGAGTTTGATTATTATTACAAAACATTCATTAACTACTTTAGCCCTACATACATTTAGGCCATTTGAAAATAGCAGATCCACAAGCTCACAATGCGTCGCGATGCGACGCATTGTGAGCTTGTGGATCGGCTATTTTCAAATGAAAATTTCTATATGAAAACCTGTGAAATGGGACATTCTGCATAATGAGTACTTTCTACTTTTAGTATTTTAAGAAGGCTGCAGACCCCCATTTGAAAATATATTGTGCCAGGGACCCCCATATTGGACGATGGGGGTAGATTTAGAGTAGATTTAGTACACAATTCTACTACTCTATACTGTAGGTGGGGAGATAACAGTCGAGAGTGAAACATATGAACTGAATAGTCATACATTGAGCTCATTGGGTTAACTTCTAGGTGGTGAGATAACAGGGAAATTCCTCATTTAAGGTCCCCCTGTCACCACTTACAGTATGAGAACCACGGCCGTAAAGAACCAGGTTAAGGATTGCATAATATACTGCACGAAGCAACAGAACCTTTGCCCACTTCCATGGAGAACTCTTCGTGTGGTGGCATGATGTGAGAAACGTCTGCCCCCAATGGCAGACGTTTCTCACATCATGCATGCACATCATGCTGCTCAAAAAAGAAACCAAACATAAACAGAAGAAAGAGCCTTCGCTGTCTCTCTCTCACGACCGTTCCTTCCACGCTCTGGTTGTCGTGTGTTTATATCGAACGGTGCCAGCACATGCATTTTAACCAAACGGCCTCGTATCGTCTTACAGACGACCGGAGGTAGAAGGACATTTAAATTTTTGACTGGTTTCGGTTTTTGTGCCACAACGGGGGGAAGAAAGAAAAAAGAAAAGGAGGTCGAGAAACCTAAGAAGTATTCGCTGGCATTCCGTGGCATTGCTTTTTACGACGTGCCCGCCCGCAGGGCTGCAGCGACGTACAGTCACCATCGGGGGCAAAACAACAGCGTTATTGTTGTCTCGTATTGAGAAAGAGGGGAGGGGCGGGGGAGGGGGGTAGCCGGGCATTGCACGAAGAGGGGGGGGATTTAATCCCATAATAAAGCCAAGCATTCCCTTTTCTCCTCGTCTGGTGTTTCGTGCCACCGTTTCGTGTTTTTGCTCTTTTTTTTCCCCACGTGAGAACTTTCAAACAGTAACAGCAGTAATGCTAACAGGATAACACAAAAAAAAAAGCCCGGGTTGGAGGGGCTTGTTTTCCATTGTGGTACATTGTACTCAATTCATCATCATGACAGACAAACATTACTAGGTTTGGGATCGTTTAGCGGTTCCTTAAAGATTTCCTCGTAGCGGTCCGATTCCAAATATATATATTGGAATACGTCCTTTTGCACACCTACAAACAGACAGGTGCGTCGGAGTATGAATGCTGAATATGGAAGGAGAAGGGAGAGGGAATCCAGCACACTGTCTTCACTTATAAAGAGGTTTTTATTTAGGATGCAACGTTTCGGCCGCTTGGCATCCTGATGAAGGAGGTCCAAGCGGCCGAAACGAAGACAGTGTGCTGGACTCCCTCTCCCTTTTTCTTCCAAAGGTTTTGAAAGTGAAACTGGTCAAAGTCACTGGCCACCTACTGTGTATATATATACTTCGCGTTCACCTCGGTTTGAGAACCACCGGTATTGTAATTGTAGAGCAGACAGTCAAGTCCTCATACCAGCTCTGACCGTGTGATAAAACGCGGTTCCGGAAACGGTTCCTCTATGTTGACTTTGGGTACTTTAGAAAAGCGCTTTATAAATCTGAGCTATTATTATTATTATGATGATGTTGGATCCCGTTCTGGATCCCGACCCTATTCATTACGATCAGCAACAACACTGAGAGCAATAATAGATGTATTTACAGAAGAGCACTAATGCAGGGGTCATTTTTCAGCCCAAGGACCCCCTCACTGAGAGACAGATGAAGCAGGACCCCCCCCTCTACATTTCATACAATACTTTCTCTTAGATTTCATAGATAGCTTCATTGACTATATCATCAGTGTTGTGTAAATTCAGGTTTTTTGTTCATTTCAGACATATAGCGACATTTAATTCAACCCTCAGTACTTAGTAGCCTACTTGATTCCCCCCCCCCCCCCCACACACCAAACCTCTTTGCCAGGAGCAGATCTACAAGCTCACAACGCCTCGCAGCGCGAGGCGTTGTGAGCTTGTAGATCTGCTATTTTCGGTTAATGTTCCCCTCAGAATAGAGATACTAGGGTTCAAGTGGTTAATGCAAAAAAAACCCCATCAAGATTCGGTTAGTAGCTCTGAGGAGCCCCGCCTAGGGGTCCCGGACCCCCTTGTTGAAGACCCCTGCACTAATAGATATGTTTACAGCTAATTTCAGCAGCGACAAAAAGAATTGTACGAGAATGTCTTCAGGCGGGGTGGGGCTGACATCCCACCCTGGAAAAAAACATTTCAGGGAGGTCAAGAAAATATATGAACATATTAAATATATGTTTAACATATATGTGCATATATATGATCTATATATGACATATATATTTCCTATAAATCCACATATATGCACATATATGAACCTGAATATGGCATATATGCAGCATATATTTTGCCTTATAATTGCCATACATTGGCATATATGTTCATATATTTAGTAGGTGGGCTACATTTCCAGGAGACTCCTGCAACTTAAGGGAGAGGTGGGATGTCTGGGTGGGGGGTGGGGCCGTGGGGGGCTCAGATTTTTTGACTTTTGTGTTCAGCTATAGCTGCTACACACACAACCCCGGCACCTGCCTCGGCATTCATCCAGTCCGTCAGTCAGTCAGGAGGTGTGAGAGGGGGGTGGGAGGGGGCGTCAGAATGATGTAGAGGGTGGGGGGTGCTGTCAGGAGGGGGTCAGGGGGGGGTCTGGGGGGGTCCACACTCCGACACCTCCGGGGGGGCTTGACTGACAGGTGCAGACAGGGATCCCAGCAACAAGTGGACTGCAGTTACTTCAGCTGCAACGCAGAGGGAAGAAAAAAAAACATTACCCTCAGCTGTGACGAATGTGTCGGGGGCCTCGGCCCCTCACAGTTCAAAGACCCCCGCTCCCATAAAGATGGTTGTGGGGGGGAGGTGGGGAGGAGGTGGGGGTTGTATTTGTGCATGTGTGAGAGTGGGTGTGTGTCTTGAGTATGTGTGTGGTATACTGTGTCTGCGCATGTGTTTGTTTGTGTTTGTGTTTGCGTCTGCGTCTGCGTGTGTGTGTGTGTGTGTGTGTGTGTGTGTGTGTGTGTGTGTGTGTGTGTGCGCACGTGTGCGTTTCTTTGGTGTGAGAATGCGCGTCAGACCCCCAAGTGATCTATAATCGTCTCTGTCGACTGGAAACCTCATATGTCCAGAACTGTCACTTTCCAGGATTAAAAATTCAAAAAACAGCTAAAGTAGCAGATCTACAAGCTCAAAACGCGTCGCTCCGCGCCACATCTCGAGCTTGCGGATCTGCTACTTTTGCTACTTTTGTGGGACGCTCTAGTATGATCACGTATAGGGCGTTAATTTACCCCCCAAAAACACACACAAAAAGTTAAAATATGGACATAAGAGGTTTTTGCTGGACAGCAACGATATGAAGACAATTGGAGGTGGTGCTTTGGGGGTTGCCAGGTTCCGGGAGGATTTATTCATAATAGACCACAAGTAAACGTATGTATGCAGGAGGAGCATCATGGGTGGGTAGGTAGAGAGCTGGGGCTGCTTTCAGACGGTGAGGCCAATTAACTCTTTAAGACCTAGTCAAACATAGCAGATATACAAGCTCATAGCGCGGCACCGAGTGCCGCGCTATGAGCTTGTAGATCTGCTATTTTCTGCTCATTTAGAAAAAATATGCAAATCTTTGAATGTATATATTTTTTAAAGCGAACATTTTTAACTCAAATCTTTGCTTCTGGGGGGATTCTACAAATGTCTTCTAAATCCTAACAGTTTTAATTTTTTTTAAACTTGTGTTGCTATAGTCAGTGGTTCTCAAACCTTTTCATGTCAAGGGCCCCCCAAATGATCTGTATTTGGCCGCGGACCCCCGACTCAAAATATGTTGTTTCAGGGACCCCCCCAGAAGCAAAGATTTCAGTTAAAAATGTTTGCTTAAATTTTTTTTGTATATTCAAAGATTTGCACAAATTGTCACGATTTTGCCGCGCTATGAGCTTGTAGATCTGCTATTTTTGCATAGCCAAAGTATTATAAAATAGCGGTTCAAGTGGTTACACAGATGCGTTCCCGGTTATAATGGGTTAAAAGAAGACAGATACACGAGGAGGCAGGCTGGGTTTGACAGCTGCATACACGTTTGTTTTTTTGTCATGATAAACAAGGGCGAGCATAGAGCTGTGTGTGTGTGCGTGTGTGTGTGCGCGTGTGCGCGCGCCCCGCGTATCACAGAGAGGCGTGCCCTGTTTTCTTTGAAAAACGCTGCTTCTTTAGTGTGCTGTGGTCTATCTGAAAAGCTTTTCATGCCATACATAATTTTATACTCCCTCATGCATTTTTAATCTCTCGCCTGTGCTGGAGATTTTTTTCCCTCTTTTTTTTTGTTTTTGTTTAATACGGTTGTTATTTTCTTTTCTCTCTCTCTCTCCTCCTCGCGAATAATTAGGGTACCCGGTTGAGTTATTACAGCTCACGTTTCCTTTCTGTGAACAGCTTCACGTTTCCTCGGGAGACGATCAAAGATTATCATAACGACATTTGCCCCCTTCCTCCGAGAAAGCCCCCTACACACCGCATATGGTCCTTTCAACCGCAGTGGTCTGAACCGATAAGCAAAACAACCTAATAATAATGCTGGGGGAGTAATAAGAATTAGACTTATCTGTTCCGACAGTAAAGTGGGATTAGGGCTTTTCCCTTTTGTTTGGATAGGGCCGGGACGGGGCTCGATTCCTGTTACAAAAACCGCAAATACCTCTCTCTCTCCCAGCGCGGAGGGACAAGGGGGCGAGAGAGAGAGGCGGGCGTTGGGAGGGAAGTCGAGACCCCACAGGACAGACACCTGAGCAGGGGGGGGGGACGTCCCCTGGAGACGTGTCCCGTTCCAGCTAAAACACAAGACTATTTAACCCATTAAGACCTGAGAAGATTCTAGAAATGTCTTCTAAATCTTAACAATTTTTTGAAAGAAAAACCCAATTTTTTTTCCCTCGATTTTTCAAAAATAGCAGATCTACAAGCTCATAGCGCGGCACTCGGTGCCGCGCTATGAGCTTGTATATCTGCTATTTTTGAATAGCCAAAGAAATCTAAAGTGACACAGATGCGTTCCAGGTATCAATGGGTTAAGGAGGAATAATGGAAAACGCCTAACCCTGTTAAGTATGAGGGCAAGTCTTCTCATAACATTCAGATAAGGAGATGCAAGAGGGGGGAATTCAATCACCGGAGGAGGACGAGGACGAGGAGGGCCGGGGCTGCTGGGGCCGCTGAGTGTCCCGGCTATAGCTCGCCGACACAGCGCCTGCAGCGAGGCGAGATTGCCTTTCCTGAACCTCCCGAATAACACAGCCAAGGCAGTGTGAAATGGCAAGAATGTTCCAATCTGATTTGACATAAGGGGCGGATTGTTTCATTTCCCTTTCTCTCCTTCTCTCTCAATCTATCTCTCCCTCTCCCCCCCCCCCCCCCCCCCCCCTCTCCCTCTCTCTCTCTTTCTCTCTCTCTCTCTTTGTGTCTCGCTCTCTCTCCCGCTCCCTCTCCTCCGAGACAGGCAGTAAAAAAAATGTCTGGCAGTTGTTTCATTTTTTTTTTCTCTCTCTCTCTCCTTCTCCTCTCGGTCGGGTTTCCGGGAGTTGTGTGGGGCGTGTAATTGCCATCTCTGGCCCCGGGATCTTTGAGCAGATAATAACCGTCTGTCTGAGAGCGACCGACGTCTCTGACCAAAATGTGCTAAATTCATTACCTGGGCCCATTATTCAATTAGCCCGACTCTATTAGGCTGTCTAATGTTTCCCTGTAGCAGAGTGCTCCTCCACGGTTCGTTGTAACGAAGCCAAAGTAAAGATCGCCTCCAAAAACATCACACTGCGAAACTCACAGCTCAATGTGTCTCCAATCCCCCGCCCCCCCGGTCGTTAGGACGGACATTTAGAGTGTCAAGGACGTCCCTAAGATGAATGAGACGTGGAGGAGCGGAGTGAAAAGGAAGAACGCAACGACTTCCCACGTTTTCGCTCGTCTTAGTAACGGTGGCATCGCCGCAGCCGCCACAGAAATGTCGTTTGAGACGACACAAAGAGGGGAGAGCAAACCACAAATTGTCTCACCATACAGTAGTAATGAAGGCCATTTTTGCACACTGCACTTACGCACGCAAACATGCACGCACGTAAGCACACACAGACACACGCACACAGAGGCACACACCCCTGACAGCACAAACAGGGCGTGTGTGTGTGTGTGCGTCTTGGAATTGGATGTTGCCGAGCTGCTACTCTAATGACAAAATTGGGGGAAAGTGGGCGCTGGTGAACAGAAGGATCCAAATGTTTTGTGCTCAGGGCGGGGCGGGGCGTTGAGGGGAAGAACATCAACACGCGTTTCTCCAGCACTGAAGTGCATTTCTTTTGCAGCAGTTGCACTTCGCTTGATTTCCATTTTGGGGATCATTACGTTTCAAGGTTAATATTGCCTTATAGTGGTTCTGTAGGACGTGAGCCATCTACTGTAGATGGATCTGTGAGTCTGTGTGTGAGTCTCTGAATCTGTGAGTTTGTGTGTGAGTTTGTGTGTGAGTCTGTGTGTGAGTGTCTGTGTGTGAGTCTGTGTGTGTGTGTGTGTGTGTGTGTGTGTGTGTGTGTGTGTGTGTGTGTGTGTGTGTGTGTGTGTGTGTCTGTGTGTCTGTGTGTGAGTCTCTCTGTGAGTCTGTGTGTGAGTGTCTGTGTGTCTGTGTGTGAGTCTCAGTGAGTGTGTGAGGCTCATGTGCAGCAGGCCAAACAAGTAATTCCCCACATTCTTTTTTTTTCGTTTTATAAACATAATGTAGATATGTAACAAACATTTTCTTATGGATGGAACGGTCTGATTGGGCTGAAACCATGCCCACATGTGGAGATGAATGAAGTCATATAGGTAACATCATAGACGACTGACGTCAGACTGGCCACATGTAGTCCCAGATCCACATGGAAGCCCCAACGTTAGACCTTGTCTTGTTTTTTGGGGGCTCCGCTACTTTGCCCTGGGTAAAGCACCCGCAGTACATTGACCTTAAGAACATGGTTGTTGCAAGCATAAAGCTAAATCACTGTCAACTTGATCTTTAGCAACACGAACTTGAACCTGAGCCACAAGGAAACATAGATAATATTATACTGTACGTAATGACATCCATTGAATGCTAAATTCTAATGCTTTCTTGAGAAGTTTAAAATATGTTTAAGCTTCATTGTCACATCACAGGTTTACAGAGCATTTTCTTGCATAGTTCCCATCATATTGTTATTGCGAACGCGGAAGAGTGGAGCTTACTATGTAACCGTGCTCGGGTTGTGTGTGTGTGTGTCTGTGTGCAGCCGCGCTCTCATTGGCTCGTGCCCCCATGTGACTCACGTGCGTGCACTGCCTGTGTGCAGCCGCCAGAGTGCGCCAGAGTGCAGGAATTTAGACAATGCTCTGATTAAAATGCACAACAGCCTGCAAAACACACACACACACACACACACACACACACACACACACACACACACACACACACACACACACACACACACACACACACACACACACACAGACACACAGAATGTCAATGTTCTCTCCCCATCACGGTGAAATAACACGGATTACAAGTCCGTAAATACACAATATTTTCGAGCTGCGTTCGCTTCCAGCGTTCGCGCGTCTTACTTGTTTCAATAGAAAAAGAAAGGGAAGAAGAGGATGGGCGGGGGAGTCAAGGGGGAAAGGAGATCAAACTAAAAACGAATTATCTACATATTTACACATGGTGCCTGAGAAGAGATAAGATATAAGGTGCGTGAGCATAGCAGCAAAAACAACACACAAAAATAGACAAAAGTCATTGCCCATGTACAATCCCAGTTGTACATGGGATTAAGATGCAAAATGTCAGTGCGTGTCGACCGCATAATCCATAATCCACGTACAGTACACTGACACTGGTATAATCCGCAAGTAGGTCCATGAGGAAGAGCAAAGAAAGACGAATCAAGTCAAGTTCACCATCCCAGCACGGTGCCTCTACTATCTCATTAATAATTCTGATGCATGTTAGGAAAGAGAAAACTATTTTGACCCCGTCCCCGCAGCTGTATGTAAAATAATTGAGTAACTTGTTATTGAAAAATACCCCCCTTAACACATACGAATAAATTATGTGTACGCTGTAATATTCACAGGGTTATACTCGGAACCAAATGGAGCCTTACGGGTCCTTTTGGTTCCATGTGTTAAGTTGTCAGATGGTTGGGCCACGTGCATTTTCAAGTTTATTTTAATAATAATAATGTTAATAATAATAATAAGTCACTTAACAAAACAGAAAACAAAATAAAAATGTTATTAGGAAAAAAATAGATTCCGTTCCGGCATTGGATCAATTGAACCTATACGTATACACTAATTTATTGATATCACTTTTTTTTCCATATTTTTGGGGCTTTTTCTGCCTTCATTTGAGAGGAAAGCAGGCTGACAGGAAACTGGGAGAGAGATGGGGGGTTGACACACAGCAAAGACCGTCGGGATCGGGAGTTGAACCCGCAACACACTGTAAGACTTTACCAGCCTATGTGGTATGCACCCGGACCGCTAGGCCAGCGGGCACCCTTGGTATCACTTTTTTAAATATTAATTAATGTTATATCATCATCAAAACCTTTAGTGTGTTTTGCCAATTATTTGGGGGAGACCACTTGCAATACCCTTGCAGCCCACCAGGTTGAGAACTACTGGATTGGGGTGAAAGGGGAGAATAGGCACACTGCTGCCCCACTGCCACACAGAGCCCCCCAGTAGGCTTCTGGGGGGGGGGGGGGGGTCTTCACGAGGGCATCAGGAGGCCTGGTGGTGAGGTTGGGGGGGGGGGCAGGGGGGGTCGCGGGGCAGATGGTCCCAGTTGGTGCAGGAGCCGCACAATTTCATGCCGTGTTTTGTGCAGATGTGTCTGTGTGTGTGTGTGTGTGTGTGTGTGTGGGGGGGGGGGGCAGTCCGGCCACTCACTGACAGGGCTGATGGATCGCCTCTAGAGTCCCCGCTGAGACGCTGAAACAAAAATATGAAATACCGGAGTCCACTCACTCCACACACCACACTTTTCAGGGGCCGCAAAGCACAGAAATACCTTTATGAAAACAAAACAAAACAGTAAACGTCTACAGGTCTTAAATCTCTATGTAGCACACACACTGACATAGTAACAAAATAGAGATATGTTGGGGGGGGGGGGGGGGGGGGGGGGGGGTGTAAACAATGTGAGCAGGATGGACAGAACCACAACACAGCAACCAGCTGTCCTGGGAGGACTCTCTCTCTGTCTCTCTGTGTCTCTCCCTCTCTCTCTCTGTCTCTGTCTCGGTGTCTCTCTCTCTCTGACCATTTATACAGTATGGCGCATTTATACAGTATAGTTTCATTATACAAAGCACTTGTGTACATTACGTTCACACACACACGCACGCACACACACACACACACACACACACACACACACACACACACACACACACACACACACACACACACACACACACACACACACACACACGACTGCAAGGCACCAACATGCTCATTGGCAGCAGTTATAGGGGTAAAGTGTCTTGCTCATGGACACTTCGACACTAACACAATGGGATGAGCTTGTAGATCTGCTATTGTTCTAATATTAAAAATATGTGCAAATCTTTGAATTTATATATATTTTTTAAAGCAAACATGTTTTACTGAAATGATGATGATGATGATGAAGAGCACAACAAGAGATCACGTGATCACAACAAAATGTAGCCGGTTTCGTTTCGTTTAGTATTTATAGGATTCATAAAAGTACAATTTCGCCTGCTTTCCGTAGCTTTTAGGCGAAAACAAGCCACATTCAACAGCCCATAGCTATGGGCTCGGATTATCCCGACGGCATGCTTTTTTCCCCCCCGATTCTTCGAGACCCCCTTAGGTCTTTTGAGGTGATCAACGGGTGGATCGTTGTGAATAATAATATCCTATGATTTTTAGTAGGGTTTAGTAAGGTTAGTCAAAAACACTCAAAATCGCTGGGCAAGGGCAGCTATTATAGACAATGTTTTAACTCTGGCAGTTAAAGTTAATTATCGTGCTAATAAAGAATTCAATCAATCAAAATAAACTATCAAGCGAGGGCATTGAAGAAATGAAAGTATACCACACACACGTAACTCTTTTAATGTGATGCATTGTGAGCTTGTAAATTGTAAATTACTAAGTATAAATCAGGCTTGAGCGATTTCCTTTGCACATAAACGCACCGTGCAATTTCTCTCCCATTCACCCAAACGCACCGTGCAGTTTCCCTTTCAAAAGGTGGGGAATTTCCCACAGGATCGGCCTATATAACCTGCTGTTGATGCTTGATCGATGGGATTCCACGGCTGACGAGAAACCGAAACAGATGTTTTTGAAGCTCTCTCCGCATTCGTCTTGCTCACCGTTCGTTCACACCGCCGTGCCACCTTTCATCAAGATTTGTAGGCGTTTTTTGGAGCCACTAGATTGAAATTACACCATTTTTATAATTGCTCCCCTGAATCAATCAACAAACGATGCTGGATCGAATCTCTCTCTCCTGCCCTGCTAATTCGATTAACCCATTCAATACGGGAACGTATCTGTGTCATTTTAAGATTTATTTGGCAATGCAAAAATAGCAGATATACAAGCTCATAGCGCAGCACCGAGTGCCGCGTTCTGAGCTTGTAGATCTGCTATTTTTTTTTATTAATCTAGGAAAATCTGTGCAAATCTTTGAATACATTTGTTTTAAAGCGACATTTTTTAACTACTGATCTGTGCTTCTCTGGGGGTCCCTGGAACAACATATTTTGAGATGGGGGTCATTTTGGGGGTCCTTGACATAGAAAAGTTGGACCACCATGGATGAAGCAACATACTGTTAGGATTTAGAAAACATTTTTTTAATGTATTTGGTCGCGGACCCCCATATCAAAATGTTTTGTTTCAGGGACCCCCCAGAAGCAAAGATTTGAGTTTAATATGTTCACTTAAATAAGTATATATATATTCAAAGATTTGCACACATTTTCAATATTCTTAAAAAAATAGCAGATCTACAAACTCATAACACGGCACCAAGTGCCGCGTTATGAGCTTGTATATCTGCTATTTTTGAATAGCCCAAAGAAATCTTAAGATGACACGGATGCGTTCCCGGTCTCGATGGATTAATGGTATACGAGGTGTTTCTGTGTGTCTGTATAGGGAGCTGCGTGCTGCTGTTCATGTGTAGTGCGTCTGCCTGATAAGCAGCCAGCCAGCCGGCAGCTGCATGGAAATGTATGTGCATTCCAACGTGCATTATGTGCATTCATTCCAATGTGCACGACCAGGACATTTACATCGACTCGTCCGCCATCCAAATGGAAGCCAGGGGGGCAGAACTCCCTGCCAGCAAAAATGGCACGTGTGATACGCCACATAATACTGTCATTTGTACATCCCCTATTTCCGACTCTCGACAATATACGGTACTGTACTTATTTGCCCCGGAGTCCCCCAGGGGCCTATACTAGGACACCTCCTTTTTTCCTCCCCTCTACACTAAATGTCTTTGCCGAAAATAGCAGATCGACAAGCTCACAACGTTGTGCAATGTGATGCATTGTGAGCTTGTAGAACTTGAGATCTACCCTTGAGAGGGTTCCGAATGGACCCTTACAGGTCTGTAATTCTGAGAGCGTACACAATGAAACCAAATGGACCCTCACGGGTCCATTTGGTTCCATTGTGTACGCTCTCAGAATTATGGGGGGTCCATGAAATTAACAATGTTTGGGAACCACTGTTGCAGCTCTATAATTTCCGTCCCCCAGAATAGGGACGCGAGGGTTCATGTGGTTAACAGTATCTTGACACATATACACATTGAGTCTGTCAGATACAGACTGGAGGATTGTGTTCTCTCGCCAGTTCTTTCCAGGTGCGTAGCGTTACGGCACCGCCCTGCGGAAGCGTTCGCGTGCCTCTCTCTCTACCACAGCTACTTGTTTTGGCCACGCCCACACAGCTGAGGAGGAAGTCTGGGAATTCCCCCGCATTCTAGAGGAATGATTGACGGGTCCCGCCCCCTTTTACCTGAGGCACTGGAGAGATACTATTCAGAAGTGTTTAGTTTTTTTTTTCCCCCCCATCCAAACCTCTCTCTCATGCCAAACTCTCCAGAAACAAACTCACACAAACGAGCATGGCGCTCACAAAGGCACACTTGCACACACACGTGCATGTGTGTGCATGCACAGACGCATGCATACACACCCATGCTAACCATCCGTGAAAGAGGGGAACATTCACGTCGGAAAACAACATTCATATTATTGAGGGGAAACAACATTTTGAACCCTAGTGTCTCTAGGCTGGAGTGAGAATTCAGCCAAAATAGCAGATCTACAAGCTAGCTTGGAGATCAGATTTTTTTGGCGAAGATATACTAGTTGTAGAGGGGGAATAGGAGGGGGCCTACTGTAGACAGACCACTGGGAGACTGGTTAATGTAGTATATAGGGTTTAAAGGAGTAGTTCACCCAAAAGATTACTTATTTTCTATCAATTACACACACCATGAAGCCTTCAATTGATGGAGTTTTCTTTTTCATTTTTGTCGCACTCCTGAGTCAATAATGTGATGACCGGGTCGCTGCTCATTCTTAAAGATTTAGGAATGGCTTAGGCTTAGGAATGTGACAAAAATAAAACTCCTTTAAGTGGTTAAAATGAGGTTATTGACTTTTTCATTGACCCCCAAAATTATATGTATTTGGCTCAAAATATTTTGTTCCAGGGACCCCCCAGAAGCAAAGATTGTAGTTAAAAAATATATATATTCAAAGATTTGCACAAACTTTCAAGATAGCAGAGCTTGTAGATCTGCTATTTTTGAATAGATAATAAAAGTCTAAAGAACCAATGTGCTACAGTATATAGCACGATCTAAAAGGTTGCTTGAGTTGAAACAGATGAAATCCTCCTTTACCCTTAAATTCAATTCTTAAAAATCATTGTTTTGTTAGAAGGCCTGCTGCCCTGGCATTTGGCCTTTATTGTGTCCTCAAAGAATTGACTACAACCAAAGGCCAAGTGGCCTTGCCCCGAAAAACGATGGAATTCCAGGGCTTCATGACGCAGGCTGGAGGTTCATGCTATCCCCTCCGGTTCCCCCTCGCCGCTCTGAAGAGGCACCCTGGCAGGAAGGAAGGAAGCTCATGCGTCTCTCGCCAGCTTCCCACCAAGCGATCGCTACCAATTGTTTATGTTGGAGAACCCTGCCCGGGCTTTGAGGCACCGCTGCCGGGAATTGAACCTCTCACCATCATCTCAGAGTTCCCCTTTTTTTGTTTTGTTTGCAGTCGAGTGTAACACCGCCGGCCGTATTTTAGGGCGGGACCGAATTTGTTTGATTGCATGCGTGATTTATTGATTCGATTTGGTCGTAGCGATGAGGACAATAGCGGCCTGGTTTGAACTTTAGAGGGGGGGCTCGGGTGTTTGTGAACCCCTCCTAAGCATTCTGTTCTCAACATGGGGTCCGGGGACCCCCAGGGGTCCTTGAGGGGGTCTCAAGGTGGTCCCCAGCTTGATAAGTATAGCAACCGAAGGCACCTTTACATGTCTCGGACTCTGAAAGTGTTTAAATTGAATCAAAAGGACCCTTACGGGTCTGTAACTCTGAGAGTGTACAATTTACAATTTAGGCATTTAGCAGACGCTCTTAATCCAGAGCAATTTACAGTAAGCAAGGACAACTCAAGGTAATACATCAAATGCATAGAAATAGTATTCTACTAATAAACTAATACATTAGTAAACCAATAACCTATCATCAGTCTAACCGTAGAATATCCCAAATAATATGATCTGTAGATTGAAACTATACACACTAAGGCAGGGTTGTATCAGGCTTTGAAGATATGGAACCTTTGATTGCTTTGCAGGCCAACATCAGTGTTGTTGGCCTACTCTGTGCGTGCAGTAACTGGGAGCCAATGGAGGGAGTGGAGAAGGGGGGAGACATGTGAAAACGTTGGCTGGTTGAAGACCAAGCGTGCTGCGGCCTTCTGGATCATTTGGAGAGGCTTATACCTGCACATGCCGGCAGGCTAGTATAGGAGAGAGTTACAATAGTCAGGTTTTGATATGACGATTTGATGTCTGGATATAAGGAGCTGGGCTGACTCCTGGGTGAAGAAGGGTCTGATCCTTCGAATGTTATGGAGTGTAAACCTACAGGATCGAGTGACCGCTGTGATGTGTGCCTTGAATGAGAGCTGACTGTCCAGGACGACACCAAGGTTCTTGGCCGTTTTAAACCGAAGTCACCTAGGTTGTTGTCTGTGGAAATAGTTAGATCGTGCGTGGTGCAGGAGGACTTAGCTGGGAAGAAGAGGAGCAAAAGGTTGAGAAACACTGCCCCCTCCTCCTCCTCCTCCTCCATGCAGATGCTTAATTACAGAACAGGCCCCCTGGCAGGGAGAGTTAGACGGAAGCAGGCTGGGTTAGTAAATCTCCAGAACCCTATCTGTCCTTTCCGTCTGGTTGCAATTTTCCATCCTTATTTTTTCCTCCCGAGCCCAATTGCCCTACAAAGCCAAAGTGCAGTAAACTACTCAAAGAATCAAATTCTGCACTTTTGCAGTTTGTTCTTGAGGTAATTGTTTAATCCCCCAAAATCATGAAGGCTGATTTGACCTTTGACACAAATAAATATAGTGTCCAAAAGTGTAGGCCTATAGTTACTGCATTTTGGCTTTCTATGGCACTATACTTTCCCTCTTTCTTTCTCTCTAAATCTTCTCTCTCCCCCGCCCCCCCTCCCCCCCTCCCAGTGGTGTAAAGTAATTAAGTGCATTTACTCAAGTACTGTACTACAGTACTACTGTACTATTTCCAATTTGCAGTACTTTAACTTCTACTCCACTACATCTCAGAGGCAAATATTAAACTTTTGTTACTACTGTAGTTACATACACTAACCACTTCAACCCTACATATTGGCCATTTGAAAATAGCAGATCTACAAGCTCACAATGCGTCGCGAGCTTGTAGATCTGCTATTTTCAAAAGATTTTTTATATAATTTGAACTGGAAATGGGACCTTCACAATGATGACTTTTACTTTGGTACTTTATGTATATTTTGATACCAATACTTTTGTACTTTTACTCAGGTACATTTTGAAAAAGGGACTTCTACTTTTAACAGAGTATTTCTACATTGCAGTATTGATACTTTTATTTAAGTCAAAAATGTGAGTACTTTTTCCACCACTGCCCTCTCCTCTCTCTCTCTCTCTCTCTCTCTCTCTCTCTCTCTCTCTCTCTGTCACGCACGCACGCACGCACGCACGCACGCACGCACGCACGCACGCACGCACGCACGCACGCACGCACGCACGCACGCACGCACGCACGCACGCACGCACGCACGCACGCACGCACGCACGCACGCACGCACGCACGCACACGCACGCACGCACGCACGCACACGCACGTGCACACTCTCTCTCTCACACTCACTCACTGTCTGTTATTCTCTGTCACTCGCTCTGTCTGTGTTGGCAAACAGTGAGGTGTGACACATGAACGGGTCGTTGAGGGTAAACACGTCTTCCAAGAAAAATGGTGCCATTTAAAAAAAGGAGTTCTTTAGGTGAGTCTATTGACCCACTATGGCGCCATCGTTGAGTGTTTTTTCACATTCCTCTGTGTGTGTGGCAAGCCTTTTACTATTATTACTATTACACCTCTTGTGTTTTTTCAGTGGACTGCATTGTGCAGGATAAATGTGTGCCTCCTGATACTGCTGGCCCTTTTTGGTTGATTGATTGTTTGATTGATTGAGTGATTTATTGACGTTATTATTGACAAAAATGCATTGTACATACGTAACTGTCGAAAAGATAAAACACACATGGGTAGCAGAGATATACAGAAAACTTTAATCAATAGTACCATTTCCAATGCAGTACAACAAACTAGAAAAAGTTCAACCCATTGTTTCCCTGTTTTGGGCATGTCATTATAGCAGTGGCGTAGCCAGGAATTCATTAGTAGCTAGGCCTAGCACAATATGGGTTGGTACAGTGTGTGCGCGCAAAATTTTTCATTAATGAATACTCAGTTTTGCCTATCTGCACATGATTTAGCAGCACAATGAATTTTTATTGGTTGAGTAGATAATATTATATTAATATATATATAATTAATATATATTACATTATTATAATTTAGTTGAAAATGGCTTAATATGATATAAAAAAATAAAAAAACAGTTTTGGGTGGGCACAAAAACCAAATGGGTGGGCCCAGGCCTACCTAGGCCCACCCGTAGCTACGCCCCTGCATTATAGGCAAACATTTTCAAAAATAGCGAAAACAGCAGATCTACAAGCTTAACCACTCATCCTGTGAGCTTGTAGATGGCCACGCGATACCATTGTATGACATGAGTATAAAACAGGGCTTAAAATAGGGGCTTGGATAAAAATCAATGGCTACAGTACATTTTTGCCCTGCTGGTTACCTTATAGACAATATCCGTTCCTGTGTTGTTGGAGATCTGTTTCTCAGTCCCTGCACGCAGATGGATATTCCACCTAACGACTCTCATGGGGGATGAAGAAGCTCCTTTTTTTGTACTTATTTTTTCAAAGAGGTGAGCAGGTTTGAGAAATCACGAGACATCTTCTGGTACAAAGCCGGATCAGAGAAAAGGAGAATCTTAACATCAAAACCAGACCTTGTTGTCTGATGTTCAGATCAGCCGGCGAGTGAAGTGATCTCTCCATCCGACGATCCCCCCACCTCCCCCCTCCACCCCCCGCCCCGCCCCTTGTGAAATCTTACCCAAACCTGCAGGGTTTTCTTCAATAAATCTTCCTCTTGTTTGGGTTTTGGCCTGTCTGTGGGCCTTTGTGGCTCTGACTTACCTTCTGGGAAAGCACATCCGGAGATTCGGATGATCCCCCCCCCCCCCCTCCCGTGACAGGTGGAGGATTGAACCTTCTCGCTTTTACCGTGCGAAAGACACAGGATATCAGCAGGTGCTCTATCAAAGGATCATCATTCTCTGGCAAAGACGCTGACATTTCACTCGCAGGGATTTTTTACAGACGTTATATTCTTTTACTTATCGCAGCAGGGATGGGATGTCTCTGATCGTGCAAAGAAACACTGTGTTTTATATTTGTACACTTATATAGTTTTGACATTTGCTGCCAGGCAGCTATCCAGTACAATCACACACTTTTGTAGGGCGGCTTCTTAGCAACCGCGCTGACATTTTGGCGGGTTAAAGTTGCAATCTGGAAGATGTATGTCCTGTACCCGGGTTTTTGAACGGATGCCTGTTTGGGTAGGGCAGGTATTATGTTTTGAGTTTCATGCAATACCTATTGTCAGCCAGTAGTGGTCCTACCCAACCACAGGATTTAAATGTCTCAATAGAAGAACAGGTAACCACAACCGTTGTGTTAGTTATGTTGTATTAACATACAGATTATGGATTGCAGCCTTACGTGCCAAGAGCACAACACTAGCTGTCGAGGGACAGGATGTTGTTATGCGTTCACTGTCAACATGTCGCCCTCCGGTTACGAGCGCACTTCCCTTCCCTGACCTTCCGTCGACCATCGTTGTCATTCTTTTCCACTCCTGCGAAGGAAGAGAGAGAGAGAGAGTTTCAGAGAGGAGGCACTTCATCATCAAGCGATCCCCATTTCTCCCCTCGTCCCCGAGGCGGATATATCATCATACCGCCTTCATGGCGATTTCAGACACCGTAGATCATCAGATCAGATAAGTGCTTCAGTGCCTGCTCGGCGTATAAGGTGTACCGTTGCGTACGCGGATTGGCAGATGCGCGGCGGATTGGATTTCGGCCCTCTCCCTCTCTCTCTCTCTCTCTCTCTCTCTCTCCGATGTCCCCCCGTTGGTTGGGAGCAGTGTTGCCAGATTCTGTGAGAGAAACAAGCAACCAGGTCTAGGAAAACCAGCCCAAAAGAAGCGACTCTGGGCCACATGAGTACTTTAACATGTACATCAGCTATTTGAAAATAGCAGATCTACAAGCTCACAACGCGTCGCGATGCGACGCGTTGTGAGCTTGTAGATCGGCTATTTTCAAATAAAATCTTGCGGGGAAATTATAGTAAGCAGATCTGGCAACCCTGGTTGGGAGCCAGCCCGGTTTTGGAGGAGCTACTGTCTGCTCCCTGCGTCTGGCGTCCTCATCAGAAGATGAGGATGAAAGGATGATTGTAACTGAAGAATGCTGGTGGAAGCAGTTGGAACGGTGTGGCGTGTGGTGGGATGATGGATGGACTGACAGCACGGGGAGCGGATGACTGGACTAGACTGGAGATGTCTAGAGAGAGAGAGTGGGGCACTTGTCTACCCCGAGCTTCTCCTCTCCTCTCCTCCCCTTCCCCTTTCAACTCTCCTGCCACACAAACGTTCCCTCCATAGAGATCCACAGAGAGCCAGCATGCACACAGACAGACCTTAGAGAGCCTCTCCCTCCCCTTCCCCTCTCCACCCTCCTGCCACACAAACCAGTGTTTCCAATTCTGCTTATTGTGGTGATATCGTATTTTGTGAGAAACTACTGGCCTGAGCAGGCTACGCTCACAGTGAAAGATGGCTTACTGCTAAAAGGTTCACGGCTCGTATAAGCGACTTTTGGCTTGTTTTTGTCTGTAAAGTCGCTTGTAAATATTGGTATAGTTGCGGGTTGCTGTGTTTTGGGCACTTGTTTCTAAAGTGTAGTTGCATTTGGGCTTGCTTCCTAATGTTGTTTAAACCAGTGGTTAAAAATGTTTTTAAAAATGTCGTTAAAAGATTCTTTTAAAATAGCATAACTATAAGCTCACTATTGGCTATTTTTAAACATCCATTGTACATGGTTCAAGTGGTAAAACTGATTTTGATGCTATAACTCATTTTGCTGGGGACAACCTGTGTGTGTGTGTGTGTGATGTAGACCTGTCTGCTTGTCCCTCTCACAAAATCTGTCTTGACAGGGTAGATTATAATAAAATGAGATTTGATCGATGGTAACAAATTGATAACCGGCAAGCCAAGGCCAAAGATAAATTCCTCTGGGTTGTTAGGATTTCACGACAGTCGAAGAGATACATTTTTATAGCCGTGCAGCCATCTGACAGAAACAGAGAATGTAATGTAAAACAACAACTATATTTTACAAAGAACTATCGTGTTTTGCACTCAATGTTTGCGTTATAATTTTGTAAGCTGGTTTGATGCGTTCTGTAAGCCACATGTAACCCATTAACAGATATCCCATAGAAAACAGATATGATCATTCCTAGAACATACTGTAGTGTGTGGGAGACGAGTGCTCATTATGTTTTACCGTGTGTGTGTGTGTGTGTGTGTGTGTGTGTGTGTGTGTGTGTGTGTGTGTGTGTGTGTGTGTGTGTGTGTGTGTGTGTGTGTCTGTGTGTGTGTGTGTGTGTGTGTGTGTGTGAGAGTGTGAGTGTGTGTGCGCTGACACAGTGGGCTGATGTGTGATGGGGCTCATCTGGTCTCAGAGACCATTAGGCTCACTGTGCAGTGGGTCCGAGGGGACAACGGGCCCATTACAGTTCACAGCATCATCACCCATAACAACTCATCCAGTACACTACACTACACTACAGACAGACAGACAGACGGAAAGTACATGTATTCAAGTACTGTACTTAAGTACACATTTGAGGATTTGTTTTACTTTACTGGTGTATTTCCAATTGTCTATACTTCTACCACATATCAAAGTCAATTGTTTGAAAACCTTAGATACTTTGTAGATTTTGATTATTATTACAAAACATACACTAACCACTTCAGCCCTATTTAAACTTTGGGTATTTGAAAATAGAAGATCTACAAGATCACACCGCGTCGCAAAATATTTGTTTAATATAGTATGCTAAAATATAACATTGTAGACATAATGATAACTTGTGAACCGGGACATTCTGCATAATGAGTGCTTTTACTTTTGGTATACATTAAGTATATTTAGGCCGTGTGGTGACCCACCAAAAAGTGCCTAGAAAATGAATTTCGTTCCCACGACTTGGATCTACTTTTTCAATGCATTTTTGCATAGACAATACCCTTGTGGACTTTGGGTTAAAATTTCTCCGCACAAAATCCTGCAGTATTTTTTCACAAGCCAGAAATGTGTATAAAAGTGAATAACCAAAAAACGAAAATCTTGTGCTGCTGTTTTTGCTTGTAAAATGTGTTTTTGGCAACACAAAATCTTTCTCAAATGTCATAAATACATGTACCTAACACCTGAAACAAGTGTTGGTGCCTTAGTGTACTCATATTTGAATTTTGATCATGAAATGTAGAAAGAAAACGCTTCTACTGAAGTGATCGGCGCCCAGCACAATGAAACATACACATAGTACATTTAGATAAAAGCTTATATTTCATACATAGAAAATGTCACAACCTACTGTGTACTGAAAGGTAGGGGAAAAAAGCAGCACTCCTTGGCCCAAAATGGCTGAAAATCAGCCCCCTAGATTGGAATAATGCCAAAAATGGACTAGACTAAAATAAATACACTAAAGCTCCAAATTATTACAACATATGGTATACAATATTTATTAAAATACCAAAGTGTGTCACAGCATGTGTCATTTGTACATCAACCCTCCCACCCACCCACAAGATCAGGCCTTCTGTGTCACTCACAGGTATGAACAGAGAAATGTTGGTTGACAGTGCAACGGCAGCAAAATAGTATACAAATATGACAAAATATTAAAGTGCAGACTGCATCTCCTCTGGATGACCACTGATCACACCATTAATGGATTTGGGGCACCAACTTGACTCAATGCGTATGTCTTGCAGCATCACCAAACCTTTTTCCTAAAAATACCTAGGAAGGACATGTATGTATGTTCAGAGATGTTGCACTTGGTAGGGCAGTGAAAAACCAGCTGGGGGAAATCAGGGGTCAACCTCCGCTTCAATTTATCCTGCCTGCAACATAAAATGTTAGGGAAAGATGAGCACAAGTGTGTAAGTAAAGATGTATTCACAATGATAGCCAATTTAGTTTAAATATACTCTTTTGTGAGGGAATACATCTATAATATACTTTTCAGCATAAAGGTTTTTGTTTTGTTTCCCAGAACTGTCAAAGACACACATGGTATTTGAGTTACCTGTAGTTTGAAGCATCAAGGTCCTCATGCTTCTTCACTGTGTTTACGAACATCCTTTGTAGCTGGTTTATTTTCAGCACCTCTTGGTCAACTATAAGCCATGGCGGATGACTCTCTCACAGAAGATCTTGTAGCGGTCAGCGAAGGGTGGTTCATTTACACACACACACACACACACACACACACACACACACACACACACACACACACACACACACACACACACACACACACACACACACACACACACACACACACACACACATTTTAACCATTTATTTATGTCCACATAAAGGAGAAACATACAGGGACACAAATATTATAGGTGCAGTAAGGTTACATTCACATAATCCTGGAATATGTTTTCATGATACAATAGGCATGTCACTCAGTACTCTATGGGTATAAGTAACACCGTCTCCGCCAATTACAACAGAGACAGCACAATACTTTGCCAACCTTTTTGCCTTCTTTTTGGGCATCCCAAGTTGTTGAAACCCTCTAACAGCCAGTATGTGGGTATGTCCTATAGGCTGCCAAATATAAAAACAAATAGTCTGCACCTAATAGCCCAGCTCTGAGATGGTATGTAGGAGTGGTTGGTATTTAATGATCTTGGTCATAAAGGCTTCCTCTAGGCTAAAGTCAAAGGTGCAGGCTATCTAATACAGACACTTCCCTGGACTCTTTATCAATCACAACATCTGGTGTATTAGCTGTTAACGATGTAAAGATGTCTGAGTTATCACAGAGATGGAACATGGATGAAATGACACGGGAATGTTTAAAATACAGTAATAGCACCCATACAATCATAAAATGACAAATCAATATTTGACAGTCCAATATTGACACGCATGTTTTGTTTACAATCTCTTACTTGGCCATATTGCCAATTAGCTTATGGGCTTTATCAGCACTGGTGAGATGCAGTGGTGGACAGCAAGAAAGGACAATTACTTGAGTACTGTAGGTTTTTTTAGTACTTGTACTTTCAGTGGTGTAAAGTAACTAAGTACATTTACTAAAGTAGGCTACTGTACTCAAAGTAGAATTTTGAGTTAGTTTTACTTTCACAACGTGATGTGTTTTGAGCTTATAGATATGCTATTTTCAATTGATTTTTTTCATGTGATAACATAAAAAATGATTTCAGTCTCATGTTAAAATGTGTCTCCCCCCAAATAAATCTATTGAAAATAGCAGATCTACAAGCGTTGTGATGCGTTCTGAGCTTGTAGATCTGCTATTTTCAATAGATGTTTTTATCTGATAACACAATAAATTATTTCAGTCTCTCATGTTAAAATACCCCCCCCCCCCCCCCCCGTGTGTGTGGCTCACCTGCTGACGTTTCTGTTTGAGAGAGTTGATCCTTCTGCCGTTTTCCTCTCACATTAATCACATTAATGTCTTTTTGTCAATAACACGCTGGTAGAATGTTGCGTGAAACCCAGCGTCCTCAGGAGGCTTGTAAGAACCCATATCCACACAATGTTGACGTTTATAAGTAACGTTGACACACATTCTGTAGTAGCCCTGAAACATTCAACCATGTGTTTGCACTTTCTCCATTAACGGCCCGTACATCTACATAAACGTTCATATTTCAGATTTAAAATGCTTACCTATGGCCATGGATGTTACAATTATGTACGGGCCCAGAGAAGTACCTATATCTTCCGTATTGTTCAATAAAAAGCATGTTAATCCGATCGGTGGCCATTTTCACCATATCCTTTCAACCACGCGACCCTATCGGATGGGAGGTGTATTGCACTCTGATACGTTATAAATCAATGAGAAAATGGCCACCGATCGGTTAAGAATACTCTTTATTGAACAATACGGAATATACGGGTACTTCTGCGGGACCCTACAGAATTGTAACATTAGTGGCCATGCGGTAAGCACTTTATATTTGAAATCTGAACGTTTATGTAGATGTACGGGCCGTAAATGGAAAAGTGCAAACACCTGGTTGAAGTTCGGTCGGGACAGACGACCGTCGTGTATCCATGGCTAGTTGTAGTTATATCCCATCTTGTCCGTGTAAATTCCTGAACCTCTTCTTTCTGGACAGACATAAGATTCATATAGCATCGGTTCGAGTCCTTTTGACGTGCTTTTGAAGGATATTTTCTTCGTTTTGAGTTCTTTTCGTCGGACGTTAGCGTTGCCATGGCTGTTGTTGCAGGAAATGGTGAGAGTAACGAGGCGACCCCATTGGCTGTAACGGGAATCACGTGCCAAAAACCGCACCACCCCTTTGAAAGTATTACTACGCTGCTAAGAAAATAGTACCGACTTTTAAACACTGATTAAAAACAAAATGCGCCAAAACAGATGGCGAAACCTTTGTTTCTTACTTACTACCAATAGATCTTTTTTAAGAAGCAGAGATTATTTAGATCCACTTGATGGGAACGAAACTGAACGAAAAGAGCCTAGACAATAGGGCCTAATTTTGATGCCAATGCATTGTAAACACTGCAGTGTTTCTACATTGCAGTATTGATACTTTTACTTAACACTTGCGTGACTAAGCCATCAATCTGACCGATTTTGAGAATTTAAAGTGGATTATCTTCTCTCATGAAGCTCTGAGAAAGTTCCCCTTTCATGACTTATCCTAACTATTTGTTTCAAATCATATCCGTTTTTTCCCCCCGCTTTTCTCCCCCTTTCCCCATACACAAACACACACACACACACACACACACACACACACACACACACACGCACACACACACACACACACACGCACACACGCACACAAGGCCATCGCAGAGATGGAGGAATAGCACCTTTATTACTGGAGATAACCATTATAGTTGCTGACCCCCCCCCATTCTAAAAACGATTTGTGCCATGGATCTCCTTACCAGATTTGCGTTGTTAAAATGTATTCAAAATGTTTCGCTAAGAATTTAGAAATTTTGTTTGAAAATAGCAGATCTACAGTACAAACTTGTAGCTTGTACTATAGATCGGCTGTTCTCAAATATGCACATAGGCTTAAAGTGCTCAAGTGGCCTCTAGTCACTTTTTTTGGACTTGTTTTCATAGACCACCTAGTTGCTTATTTCTCTCGCAAAATCTGGCAACACTGGTTGAGGGCATGCACTGCTTCAAACCATAATATTTTAGCGTAGCCGTCAGCAGGCCTGCTAGTGCCTTAGAATCTAAGGCACAAGCAGGCCTGCTGACGGCTTATGGCGCTATCCCCTTGGGTCACTCGCAGCGTAATTTTTTTGTATTGGAATCCCCATAGAGGAATCTTAGGTCACGTCATATAAAGTTTATATGACGCGACCTAAGATTCCTCTATGGGGATTCCAATACAAAAGAATAATTCTGTAAGTGACCCAAGGGGATAGCGCCCTCTAGTTGCAGTGATGTCGGTGCTCTATTAAGGCCATCTAAAACACAAACAGATCAGAGTACGTCGGATCCCAGTCTTGCCTAAATAAGGAGTTCCACAACGATGTCATCAATATGATGTTAGTTTTGCCCAAATATGGAGTCCTTTGCCTGACGTTTAGTGTTGCTGTACCCAACATAAATGTTAGTGTGTGGCACAGCACTGCCATTGTTTTACGGATACCTGAAGACTTCACATCCATCCATTTTGTTGTTGTTGTTGTTGTTCTCCAATATGTGGCGCTGGACCTTGCACCTGAACAGTGGAACAAGTTCCACTGTTCCACTGATTGTGTGGAAGAGATTCTTTGATGCCGCTGTAGCAGTGGGAGACAATCTGTACTCCTTCGGGATACAGAACTATAACTTGAACGTGGACGGGGACCAGATTGCGGTGCACATCTTCAACACAGTGGCTTTGCGCTGGATTCAGTTGCCTCCTGTGACAACTGGAAGAGGAGAATGTCCTCCTGAGGTCCCCTCCAACCGTGTGTGCCACACAGCTGTTCTGATAGAAGAGGTTGTCTACGTCTGGGGGGGAGCAGTGAAGTTTCAGATACAGGAGGATATATTATTATTGATTTACGAGGGGCACCTCTCCAACGTGCTTTATGCATTTGATGTGGACAATCACAGATGGATAAAACCCAAGGTATCTGGGACCGTTCCAGCGGGGAGGAGGAGCCACTCAGCCTGTGTCTTGGGGAAAGTCATGTATATCTATGCAGGAAGATGCAAGACTGTGAACACTAATGACATATACAAGTTGGACACCACCACAATGGTCTGGTCTTCAATTAATGCCAGAGGCACTCCACCACCTGCTCCATCAGGTCACTCTGCAACCATCCTCGGGACAAAGATGTTTGTATTTGGGTGCTGGAACGACCAGGTGGACAACAACAACAACAACATCATCAGAGTGTTTGACATGGAGACCAACTGCTGGCTGAGCACGCCTTCTGCACAGCTACTTCCAGAAAGACGCTGGGGTCATTCAGCCTTTGCCTACAATGGAGAGCTGTACATATTTGGTGGCTGGACCCGGAAGAAGTCATTCAATGATGTGTGGAAATTCAATCCAGAGACCTTCTCCTGGAAGAAGGTTGAGCCCAAGGGGGAACCCCCGCTTGGGATGTCTAGTCTGTCCTGTTGCATGGTGGGAGATCGTATCGTCCTCTTTAGAGGTTACAGAGACAGACCCAGTGACCTGTACATCTTAGACTTGAGTCCTCCTCTGAAGACGTTATGCAAGCTAGCGGTTATTCAGTACGATCTGGATCAGTCTGAACTCCCACACGACATCAGGTGGGAACTGGCAGCCATGACTGCCAACAGGAATAGATAATAACCCATGTAAAACCCCGAAAGCATCTGTCATTTTAGATTTTTTTGCGTTGCTATTCAAAAATAGCAGATATACATACCGCCTCCCCCATGACAGCCGGGGCGCCTGATGGAGGGGAAAGGAACTGGTTGGAATAACGTGTTCCTTCCATGCGCTACGTCCAACCGGGGAAACTCCCCCCTGTCGGGTGACAAGAAGGTCAGTTGGCTCTCATGGATTGAAGGAGGCATGAGCTCGGCTCTGGGCTCCCTAGGCTGGCGGGGGAGTGTAGCGCCCAGGATCACTTAGATTATTGGCACCGGGTGAAAAAGGGTTACAAAAGCGTGGGATAAAAGAAATTATTTAAAACATTTAAATAATAGCAGATATACAAGCTCACAGCGTGGCATGAAGTGACGCTCTGTGAGCTTGTACATCATTCTGCTATTAAAAAAAAAATCTGGTCTTAATGGGATAAGGTCCACCAAAAACAACTATGTTGTCACAAACGACCCGCGCCCTGCCATTCAGTCAGGCCCTGCCATTCAGTCAGGCCCTGCCATTCAGGCAAGGCTTAGATGACTGACAACCCTGCCAGAATGTCAGGGCCTCCCAGATTAAGCCTTTAAGACCGGGAACGCATCTGTGTCATTTTAAGATTTCTTTGGCTATATGAAAATAGCAGATATACAAGCCCATAGCGCGGCACAGAGTGTCGCGCTATGGGCTTGTAGATCAGCTTTTTTTTTTTTTTTTTAATATGTGCAAATCTTTAGTTTGAATATATATATACTTTTTTAAAGAGAACGTTTTTAACTCAAATCTTGGGGATTTTTCAAATGTCTTCTAAATCCTAACAGTTTTATTCCCCTAAAGTTTATTATTATTATGATTTTTTTTTTGCAGTTTTATTCCCCTAAAGTTTATTATTATTATGATTTTTTTTTTGCTATATTATCAATGGTTTTCATTGGACCCCCAAAATAATATGTATTTGTCCGCGGACTCAATCCCATCTAAAAACATTTTGTTCCAGAGACCCCCAGAAGCAAAGATGTGAGTTTAAAATGTATATAAAAGATTTGCACATTTTCATGATTTTTCTAAAAATAGCAGATCTACAGTACAAGCTCATAGCCGCGCTATGAGCTTGTAGATCTGCTATTTTTTGAATTGCCAAAGAAATCTTAAAATGACACACGCGTTCCCTTCCCGGCCTTAAGTGAAACATTTGAGTACTTTTCCACCACTACACGCACGCACACTGTACAGTACAAGGCTGTTTAGATGCACAGTGAAATGTTATGTCTTATAATGGCGTGGTGAAAATAGCAGATCTACACGCTCACAACGTTATAGCGATTTGAGACATTGTGAGATCGTAGATCTGCTAGAAAATGTAAACATTTTGAAAGTGTGTAGTACGTGGGTCCGGAAACGTGCATGGGAAGGTATTGCGCTGATGTGGTTTCTACTTAGAATGCGCACAATCAATAGTGCACCAAGTGCCCAACCTCAGATGAACAGTACTACGCTTCACTGCATTTGTAGACCATCAGTCTTATGATCATAACCATATTAATAACAATGTCATGCAGACTCTCGATCCATCATCTAAGGCAACGGTTCTCAACCTTTTCATGGCCCCGACCCCCCAAATGAATCATATTTGAACCATGGGGAACCCCCCCCCCCCCACCCTGACAAGCACTTGGCATTGTAGGCATTACATTATTAGTTTGACTCGGTTCCATAAACAGATGAATATTGTGAATATAGCAGATCTACAACCTCACGGTTGTTGCCCCTTCCCCAGCCCCTGTAATCAGTGTTGCCATGTCGGCTTATTATAAGAGACTTTGGGCTTCTTTTTCTGTAAAGTTGCTTGCTAAAATTGGTGGTTGTGTTTTTTTGGGCTTATTTCTAAAGTGTAGTTGCTTATTTAGGCTTGCAAGTTGTTTCCAATGTGTTTTATTATTATTTAAACCAGTGGTTCTCAAATATTTTCATGAACATGTTTTGTGCATTTGTCCAAAAATATTCCACATTTTCCACATTTTATTGCAAGAGTTTTTGAAAATAGCCAAGCTTGTAGATCTGTTATTTTCAAATAGCCAATGCATATAGGTTTAAAGTTCTCATGTGGCCTAAGTTGCTTCTTTTGGGCTTGGTTTCCTAGACCTGTTTGCTTATTTCTCAAACAATATATGTGAGAGAAACACTGCCTGTCAAAATGTGTCCTCATTAACATCGGCCGACAGTTAGTGCTGAACTAAATGCCAACTTTTGCCAACAGACTGCCAGTCTGTTGTAGTCTGTTTGGTGGAGACTCATATTAGACCTGAAATCAATATCCTAACAATGAGGCATCATGTGTTGTGCATGGCGACCAAAGCACTATGGCAGCATCCCTGCCTTTCATCGTTGAGGGAGCAGCACACACACACACGCACGCACGCGCGCGCGCGCGCGCACACACACACACACACACACACACACACACACACACACACACACACACACACACACACACACACACACACACACACACACACACACACACACACACACACACACACACACACACACACACACACACACACAAGCACTGACAAACAGTATTCTGGCCTTACCACTAAGTAGTATTCTCACCAGTCCTGCCCATATGTGACCTAAATGAGTTTGACACCCCTGCTATGTGACATTAAGAGTGTTCAGAATGATGCCTTTATACTGAGTGACTTGCAAAGAGAGCAACAGTAGAACAGACAACCAGTCGACGCCACAGGGTTCAAGACGAAAAAATAATGAATACGTAGTCAGATGGAACATTGTTCTGTGTGTTCTTTAACCACCAGACCCGAGGTCTTCTAAATCCTAACAGTTTTCTGAAAAACACATGTTGCTATGTGTCAGTGGTGCTCAAACTTGCTCATGTCACCCCATCTCAAAATATTTTGTTCCAGGGGCCCCAGCAGCGAAGATTTGAGTTTAAAAAATGTTTGTTTAAAAAACATATATATTCAAAGATTAGCGCCAATGTTCACGATTTTGAGCTTGTATATCTGCTATTTTTGAATAGTCAACTAATGTGCAACATAGCTAAAATCTAGTATAGAGCCCTCAGGGCTCTATACTAGATTTGTGACTATTCTATTATCGCTCTACAAACTAAATATCTTAAAATAGCCAATCTACAAGGTCACAAGGCATCGTGAGCTTGTACTGTAGATCTGCAAAAGTTTCCCCCAGAATACAGATCCTGGGGTTTAAGTGGTAAATCATATCGATGGCCAAAACGCAAAACCTCCTATCTGAAAAATGTTCATTGTTGGGAAAATGAAAAAGAAAACTACAAAATGTTGTATTTTTTTTGCACAATGCTATTTTTTTATGAAACCCATCACATAATACACCGTTTCTGGATGTCTGGACTATATTACATTATTATATGTTAATTACACTTATTTCATATAGCAAATGCAGATAGGAGGTTTTTCCCCACTTTTCCTGGATAATTCTGCAGATAGGAGCTTTTACACTTCAATGTTAAGTGATTGCATAACTAAATAATGACAAATAATACTGGCTGTAAATACATACATTTACAGCTGCAAACAGTTGCATCAGTGGTGTGGTCTAGTTTTTTTCCCGGAGGTATACGATAATCATTCCCTGCACGAGATGCGCGTGGTCGTGGGTATACGCTAGCGCGTTTTCAATGGATTAAATGGTAGACTGTATACGCTTTTCCCCCAAAAAATCTGCACTGTATACAGCGTAACACGGTAGAACACACCACTGAGTTGCATTGAATGCTTTTTTATTTTATTCAACAAAAAAAAAAAAGTTTGCAGGGCAATGCTCACAAAAAATGTGCTAAGAACAGTCCCCAGCAAGAACCTAAAATAAAAGTGCTTACAAAAAGGACAACAGGAATACAATTAGGTGGACTACAAAACAACTGGCCCAGGCACCCCTCGACATAATCCCCCCTATACTCTCTACCCCCCAACTCCACCACCTGAAATACCTCCCCACTCCCACAACCCCCATTCCCCCCAACCAGCACACCACATGCCCCAAACCCCACCCACCTAAACCCTCATGCCCTCCAACTCCCCTAACTCATACAACTGGATCACCAACCTTGTGTCCAGTGTGGACAGTGGAATAGTATGTAAGATCATTGAATGTCTTAAAGAGCCTATAAGCAAGGAGGAAAGACGGATGCCTTGACCCTAGAATTACCAAAGCCAGGGAGGAGATGAGAGCAGCACACAGGGACTTTGTCGCTGACCAAAAGGGAGAGGGTCTGAGGGAGGAATATAAGCGGAAGAAGGAGGAGCTATACCACGTGTATGCAACTGGAACAACAGGAGCTGACCCAAAAGATCAGGGACATTAAAGAGGTGCATGTTAACCAGAAGCATGGCAAGAACTGGAAGCTCATCAATGACGTTTCTGGCAGAAGCTCTTCTCAGACTTCTGGGGAGAAAGCGCAGAGGAACGAGTTGAAACATGGTACCAGCACTTCAAAACACTCCTAGGAAATCCTCCTTCAACCAAAGAAGAGGATGATCCGATGTTCCCGTCTGGTATGGGAAGGTCATGGAAGACAGATCATTCACCATGGATGAGTACCAGAGGGCCAAGGCTACTATCAAGTGAGGCAAGAGCTGCAGGGAGGATGGAGTGATGTATGTGCCCATAGACGAGGTGGTGTTGGATTTTATCAAGCACACACGTCTAGCGAGCTGCCGAAGCTGTGGCGCAAAATGATCATCAATCCAGTACCAAAGTCAGGCGACCTCACCAAGACAGACACCTCCAAGGCATTAGCCTGAGCTCACAAGTCGCAGGTTTTAGACCCATCTCAGACCCTGTACTGAGAAACTCGCAGAACGGCTTCCGCCTGGAGCGAACAGCAGGCGGGCAGATACTGGTGCTGAGGAGGATACTGGAAGGAGTAAGGGAGCGGAATCTTTCAGTGGTGATCACCTTCATGACTTCCAAAAGGCTTTTGGCACCATCCACCGGGGGAAACTGATGAACATTCTCTGGGCCTACTGAGTTCCTGAGAAGATGGTTCAAATGATGGAGACAAGCTACTCGAGGCAGTCCAGGACTTCAAATAACTTGGGCCTGGACTGCTTCAATGGAATAGGACCTGAAGGTCCAGGGGGTACTTGACTAGAATGCCTTGCATGGGATGAGGAGAGTGTGGAAATCAGACATGGGAGAAGACCTCAAGAGGCGGCTGTTCGTATAGCTACAGTGTCAGTACTGCTGTATGGGGCTGAGACATGGACCGTCACAGCACAACAGGAAAGGGCCTTGGATGGAGTCTACACAAGAATGCTACGAATGGCACTAGTCACATGGACGGACCACATCAGAAATGTGGTCCTCTACGGTAACTTACCATGGGTCACAGACAAAGTCAGAGAGAGAAGGATGAGGCAGGGCACTGCGTCAGGCACCCATAACTAGTGGCAAGCAAACTGACACTATGGGAGCCAACCCAGGGCAAAGCCAGGAAAGACAATAAGTGCACCACCCTACGTAGATGAACTTCGGCGTAACAGCTTAGCTAACAACACTGTAGAGCTCAAGACCCTGATCAAGACCCTGATGCTAGATAGGAGAGTGTGGAGGGCAGCGATTCAGGAGTCCTGAGTTGGTGTTGGCTAGACCACACTCGCATCGCAAAGACCCTATCCTATATGCTCCGGCCTAACTGGCCCATGCCCCCGTCAACATACCCCCCCCATACCCTATACCCCCAACTCCACCACCTGCAATACTCCCCCACTCCCACAAACCCCATCCCCCCAACTGCCAGCCCACACATCTCCGCCTCCATAACTCAAACCCCCATCCCACTTCAGGAGTCCCAAGTTGGTGTTGGCTAGACCACACTCTTGCATCGCATCGCAAAGACCCAATCCTATATGATCCGGCCTAACTGGCCTATGCCCCCCTCAACATAATCCCCCCCCCATACCCTATACCCCCAACTCCACCACCTGCAATACTCCCCCACTCCCACAAATCCCATACCCCCCAACTGCCAGCCCTCACCTCTCAACCCCCATAACTCAAAACCCCATCCCACTCCATACCCTCATACCCCCAAATCCCACCCAACCCATTACCCCCACTCCCAGAACCCCCGATCTCCATGCCCCCAACCAGCACACCACAACCCCCAAACTCCACCCACCCAAACCCTCATGCACCCCCCACCCTATAACCCCCCAACCGCCACCCCACACCTCCCACACCCCATAACTCCAAACCCCATCCCACCCCCATACCCTATACCCTCCAACCAACACACCACAATATTCTCACAGGTTTGTTGGCTGCCACGGTGTTCACGTGTGATTTTGATCTGCAATTATTAAAAAATCACGACATGGACGTTCACATCTAAGCAGCAATGACAACCTCTAACCACAAGTTCAAAATGTTCAATGCCAAAACCTCCTAGCTATACCTAAAAATGACCTCCTATCTACATAGATGCACATAGGAGGTTTTTACCTAGAAATAGTTAGGCTTACAAACAAACATTATGTTGTTAAATAATGCTTTTTTAATGCTCATTTTGAGATCAAGACATTCTACAGTACTGTAACAAGTAATACCATTAACATTTTTGATCAACTCACACTCTTGGTGTGATAAAAGTTTCACCACCTGACACTAATCATTAGCAATCAACAAGGCAATGCAATTAACTTGACAGTTACTAACAAATACTTAACTAGTAAGGGTGGAAGACACTTTTTTATTTTGAAAATAATTGATTACTACAAACTGAAAGACATTTAGACGGTCTACATAACATAGAATTCCCAAGTTTCAGCTCTGTCTGCTGCTCAACTAGTTCTGGTGCAGATAAGAGGTTTTGCGCTTCAACATTTTAGCACTAATTGGCACTGAACAAGATAGGAGGTTTTAGTCAAATGACTTTTTCTGACAAAATGAGGGGCGGGACTATCTTGCAGACAGACTGAGCATGTGCAGCATAGCCTATAGTCCTCATCCACAGTGAAATCCGAAAATCATGAAATTTGCACTTAGGAGGTTTTGCATTTTGGCCATCGATATAGCGTAGCATATTCACCCACTGACGGCAAAGGAAAGCATGCATGGCACCAACCTGCTCATCGGGAGCAGTTAGGGGTTCATTGTCTTGCTCAAGGGCATTTTTTGACACCAACACAGAGGGAGCCAGGGATCTTAACCGGGAACCTTTCGTTACCCAAGTGGCCTCTCTACCTCCTTCCCCATACTTAAGTAGTTAACATTCTATAGAGCAAAGAGAAGAAGCAGAAAAAAACATACTACTTTCTTTAAAAGTAAACATTGCTAAATTGAAATATTCCTGAATAGGATGACTGCAACTTAAACAGATGGCGGCAGCAATGATCCGACAACAGCCTCGCTCTTCAGTGGGCAACATGATACATTAATCGTCGCATCATCGGACCACATGGTTAGAGACAGTCACATGGTGCAGTGACACACACACACACACGCACACGCACACACACACACACAGAGCCATCCACTCCGCTGACAGTTCAAAAGAAGGGGGTTAATATGAGTTAATGGTGATAGATTAGGTGGCGTCCGCTCTCATGGCCGGCCCTCAGCGCTTGACGCTCCACAGGCCCCGGTTCTTCCATTCCTCTCTGTGTCTTCATTATGAGGAGCTGCACCGTATAGTGCTCTCTGTCTGCCTTGGCAGAACCACACACACACACGCACACGCACACACATACACACACGCGCGCGCAAGTACAGTATGTATTACTACACTGTTTCCAAACAGTGGGTCGGATCCAGTGGTGAAAAAAGTACTAATTTAAAAAAAAGTTAAAAGTATAAATACTGCAATATAGAAATACTATGTTACAAGTAAAAGTCCGGAATTCAAAATTTACTTAAACGTACAAAAGTATTGGCATCAAAATGTACGTAAAGTACCAAAAGTAAAAGTGCTCATTATGTAGAAATGTTCCATTTCAAGTTTTCAAAATGGATAAAAAATATTTTGAAACTGGCAGATCTATGTTTTGTTATAATAACCAAAATCTACAAAGTAACTAGTAACTAAAGTGTTCAAATAAATGTAATGGAGTAAAAGTACAATATTTGCCTCTGAGATGTAGTGGAGTAGAAGTAAAAGTACTGAACATTTGAAATACGCCAGTAAAGTAAAAAATACCCCAAAATTATACTTAAGTACAGTACTTGAGTAAATGTACTTACACCACTGGCTATTCTTAGTTGTGTTCAGGTGTAATGAACCGAAAATAGCCGACGCATTGTGAGATCGTAGTACATCGGCTATTTTCAAAATATTTTTTATACATTTAAAAACTTGAAATGGGGCATTCTGCATAATGAGTACTTTCTACTTGCAGTATATTTTGATACCAATACTTTTGTACTTTTACTCAAGTAAATTTTGAATTCCGGACTTATTAGCCCAGAATATTAGTCCAGAGTATTTCTACATTGCAGTTACTTGAGTAAAAAATGTGAGTACTTTTCCCACCACTGGCATGATGTTCTCCTGCAGCATGGCATGCTGCAGTTCCACTGGCATGTATCAAAAGGCACTTAGATGATGCTGTGAAAAAAACCCTGACGCCTGTTCCATCATAACTTCTCCCGCTTCCTGTTTCCCGGCCGTTAAAGAGTGTTTCTGCCGGGTGGCCCTCGCCATCGTAATGCTGCTGGATTGTCTCCCGTGTTACAGGGTTTTTTCTTCTTTCTTAGAAATGTACAGTTTGAGAGTGAAGGGAACGTCATGGAGAAGAAACTTCCTCGAAGTCACACTGCACCCTCTATTTAAGCGACTAGAAACAAAGTATGCTCTTCGGTCGTTTGGCCCTGTCCCAACTTGGGGTTGTGTGGGTGCACTGGATAGTGCACCAACATTTTTGTGACAGGACTCAGGAGACAGTTTTACTTTTGGTGATGACGATGATTTGTTGATGACGAAGATCTGATTGCCCCCGTTGGTTTGGACAGTGGTTCTCAAACTTTTTCATGTCAAGGACCCCCAACTTGACGCTTATTAGCCCGCGTACCCCCATTTAAAAAGATATGCCAAGGACCCCCATAAGAGACGATTTTTACGGCTCTAGCAGTGACCCCCATTCAATGACATTTCTATCTCTGGGACCCCAATTTATATTGTAAAATCAATGTTAATTTAACTCTGAGAGTGTACAAATGGATTACACATTTGTACACTCTCAGAGTTACAGACCCATAAGGGTCCATTTGGTTCCATTTGGTATCATTTAGTTGGGGACCCCCTGGAACTCCCTCGAGGACCCCTGGGGGTCCCCCGACCCCACTTTTGAGAACCAACGGGTTAGGAGACCCTTAGAGGTAAGAGGTCAAACGGAACATCAGGGTATTCCTTCCAGCTCTCTTTTCAGACCCCCCCCCCCCCCCCAACACCCCGCAAGGCCCCCATCATGCAATCTCCCAGAAGCTTCTGGATTCCATTTCCCCGTCTGATTTTTTAATGGCTGGAGAATAGAAAAGGATGGATATGCAGGGCTCTCACACGGTGGGGCCGGATTCCATCCAAAAAATGTTGGAATGTAAGAACTTCTTGTCTTTTCCGTAAAGAGCGATGGTATCCTTCACGGTGTCGAGTGTGTGTTTTCATTAGCGGAGAGGTTTAGCAGATCGACAATCTTTTCCGCCCGCACCCTCACGCACTCGCAATCGACGCAAACCCCCGAGCTAGAGTTTCCTAAGTGCTCTGTAATGGTGTATAAATACTGTACACATCTGTCAGGATCCAGTGTGGGATCCATTTTACTTGCTAGCGCTGATCAATGCACAGCCGTTGAGTGAGACCGCGATTAAACAATTTCGGTAAATACATTGAATTCAGTCATTACGGTAACACAATAAATTATATCCATTCTCCCTTACTCCTTGGATGATAGACAATGTCAAGTTGTTTGACAACACATTTTATATATCAGATATACTGCAGGCCTATAGCTAAAATCTGATAATTTGGGTCTCAAAATCCACATGGGAACTTCATGTGGTCAGCCTGTGGTGTATATCTGTAACATATGACTTAATATTTGGGCAAGGTTTCAGCCCTATCAGATATGTAATACAAAAAATACATAAAACATATGTGGTCAGGCTCAAGAAGAGGTTATAGCCAGGGTTGCCAGGTCTGCTTATTATAATTTCCCTGCAAGATTTTATTTGAAAATAGCCGATATACAAGCTCACAACGCGTCGCATCGTGACGCGTTGTGAGCTTGTAGATCTGCTATTTTCAAATAGCTGATGTATATGTTAAAGTGCTCATGTGGCCCAGAGTCGCTTCTTTTGGGCTGGTTTTCCTAGACCTGGTTGCTTGTTTCTCTCACAGAATCTGGCAACACTGGTTATAGCTCTGGGGTGGCGTCGGAGTGTCCTTGAGCAATACACTGTGAACCCCTAACTGCAACATGAGTTTCCTCCACCGGCTCTCTGTGTTGTGTGAATGGGTGAATGTAGTGCGCTTTGGATGAAGGCATTTATATTGACCATTTAATATCAAATGGAGTGGAGATGCTTCATTGGCCTATACTGGCAGTGAGTGTGCACGAGAACGGTCCAGCGTCTTGTGAGATTAGCTCGGGACAGACAGACAGACAGACAGACAGACAGACCCTCTTGGCCCTCCTTGCAGAACCACACTGTAAAAATACTTGTTTTGTTTTGCATGCATTTTTGCACATAATACGGTACAGTTTAATGTAGGATCATTCTTTCTACATGTAGTCACATCATCAAGTACATGCTTCATGCAACGCTGTGAACGGCAAACGTCTTGAACACGTGCAAACAATTCACACCAGGTCAGTCATAGAATCATCCTTTATGTGCCTTTGAATGCCTTCCAGAGAGCGAGCGGTATACGCTGGGCTCTCTCTCTCTAGTCTCTGTTCTGGTGCGTATCGTGCTACTACCTCATTGTCGTGGATTCATTCCTGAGTGAAAAATGGCTGGTAGGCTAAATGAGGTGTGAGGCGTTACGTTTGAAGCAGATGCTTCTGGTGGATTGATGTGGTGTGACTCTTAAACTGACTATGGAGTTCCACTGGCCTTCTCTCCAGAAACCTTTTGTCTCTGGAGGACTTTGGGACTGGTTCTGTTCTATTTCAGCCGCGCAGGCACGCACGCACGCAGGTACACACACATTTTAACCATTTATTTATGTCCACACAATGGAGAGCATACAAGGACACAAATATTAAAGGTGCAGTGAGATTACATTCACAAAATTATGGCATATGTCTTCATGATACAATAAGCATGTCACTCAGTACTCTATGGGTATAAGTAACAGCGTCTCACACACACACACACACACACACACACACACACACACACACACACACACACACACACACACACATGCAGAGACTGTAAAGCTTGATTAAAAAATTGTCGCGCGATGGTGTAGCTTGCCGAAAAACAGCCGATCTACAAGCTCTTACAACACTCTGCACTGCGACGCGTTGTGAGCTTGTACTATTGGCTATTTTTGGCAAGCACAACACCATCGTAACGATAATATTTATGAATTAATGTGTCTTGCCTCGAGAGAGGTCATCCAATCACGGAGGTGAAGTTATGACTGCGTTTGCTATTAAAATAAAAGGCCTGACTGATGAAGTGACAGCTCAAGATGTGCTGTATACCACAACTCTTTATGTCTCCGGCAAACTGGGCCAAGATGAATAAAAGATGGGGGCTAGATGATTTGCGGCTTTCTCTGCAGTCGGAACATAAAAGTTTAATTGACAATTTAACATTGAATAATGTGTTGGATCCGAGTGCCACGTTAAAAAAAAAATAGTAAAAAAAAGAAGCAAAGCACCCCACTTCATCAGAGTTTGGCATGTTAACCCTTTAAGACCGGGAACGCATTTGTGTGTCATTTTTAGATTTCTTTGGCTATTCAGAAAATAGCAGATCTACAAGCTCATATTTTGAAAAATCTTGAAAATGTGTACAAATCTTTGAATATCTATATATTTTTTAACCGAACATTTTAACTCATGTTACAACTTCTGAGGGTCCCTGGAACAAAATATTTTGAGATGGGGGTCCACGGCCAAAAGTTTGAGAACCACTGATATCATAGCATTTTTTTCCAAAAAACTGTTAGGATTTAGAAGACATTTGTAGAAAGCAAAGATTGGAGTTTCAAATGTTCGCTTTAAAAATATATACATTATATATATATATAAAATTTCCACGATTTAAGTGCCGCGCTATGAGCTGTAGATCTGTTATTTTTTGGGGAAATCGTGGAAATGTTGTAGATTTTATAGATCTTTAACTCTTGAGAGTGTAAAATGAAACCAAGAAATCAAAAGATTACACACAGATGCGTTCCCGGCTTGAATGGGTTAAAAAAGTTTGCCCATCGTTGACGTCAGACCCGACAGACAGCAGCACTCCATTTGAAGTTGAAAGAGCATAACCGGCGTGTCAGCACGAGCGCTGCGAGAAGACAAGCCTTTTTTTCCCACCTAACGCTTGACGACCGATGCCGACAAACCTACCGCGGGATGTATTCTCATCTCTCCGTGTCTGCCAGTCTTTCAACAATCGACGCAGAGCAAGCGGGTCGTGTAAACTTTTGGCCATAATCTTCGATCTGCCTGGAAAAAAAAAAGACATCGCTTGTCGTTGTTGATGGATGATTGTTCTGCGTTTGGAAAAATGGTTTTCTTTCTTTCGATGTTTGAACTGACGTGGAATTTCCCCCCGTGAGAGCCAGAACCCTAGACAGACCTGTCACAACAGATACGCTGGTTTGATGCCGGCTGCAGATATAAGCGTACAGCCTTTCTCCTTTGCTGCACTTTTTCCCCTTCTGTCTTATTATTTCATCGCCGATAAGGCTTTGTGCCGTGAAGCGTGTTTATAGTTATTGTAGTAAACAATCCCGCGGTGTGTGTGTGTATACTCCTATAATTCCTTATGTGTGTGTGTTCCAGTGCTCTTGTGTTGCATACTCACGCAGTGTTTGCGAGCTTTGCACTGTTCCACCTCGTCGCTGTTACACCGGTGTTGCCAGATTCTTTGAGGGAAACAAGCAGCCAGGTCCACGAACATAAGCCCAAAAGAAGTGACTCTAGGCCGCATGATCACACACACAGGGGGTCCCCAGTGAAATAACTTAATATAGCATAAAAAAATCGTTGAACTACTTTAACCATATATACATTGCAAAAAAAAGTTATTGAAATATGTGTTACATTTTTAATACACAAATCTTGTATGGGGTCCCTGCCACAAACTATTTTCAGATGGGGGTCCATCTGGGACAAGCCCCCCCCAAAAAAACAATACCGCAAACCGCAACTACTATTTACAAGCGACTTGACAGGAAAACAACCCCAACATCACTGATAATAAGTGGACATGGCAACAGTGACGAAGAGGTCCAATCCGATCCACTTTATTTATAGAGCACATTTAAAACAACAGCGTTGAACCAAAGTGCTGTACACTCAGTAAACAAATATGAAATACTAAGAGTCAAACAATAAACAGGAGAAAAACACATCAGTCTGGATCATCGAAAGCGAGTGAGTTTTCGAATGTGATTTAAACACTAGGCAAGGTTTGACACGTTCTAACGTGTTCGGGCGCTACAGCGGGAAATTATCAGCCTTCAGCCTTGTTTGTGGGACCAGAAGAAATGACTGGTCAGTATATACTGTAGACCTCAAGACCCTTGTGGGGTTTTTGGGAGGTAGAAGCTCTGACATGTACATTGGTACCAGACCAACACAGTGTTGATTTTGACAGCAAATCTTTCTTTAGTTTTAGTCATAGTCTTTTGAATAAAATTCCATTTCATGTTTTAGTCATCTGAAAAGTTTTAGTTTTTGTCTAGTTTTAGTCGACTTTAATGACTTGATGGCGTCGTACTCGTAATGGCTGTTTTTCACTTGGTTGCAGGCTGAAAATAGCCGATCTACAAGCTCACAACGCGTCGCAGCGCGACACGTTGTGAGCTTGTAGATCTGCTATTTTCAGAGCGCAGCACCTGAGCGCAACCAAACATAAAATTACTTGTAATTTTGTTCTACTGGATCTCTTCTCCACTAGTCCCTCACTAGCATTTTAGTCTTCTAAAGTCTTAATCTTTTTTTTTGTTAAACAAAATTGTCAGTATATTTAGTCTTAGTTTTAGTCATCGTAGCTTAGTTTTTATTTCATTTTTATTTTGTTTTCGTCAGTGAAAAAAGGTAGTCGACCAACATCTTTCATCATAGTTTTAGTCGATGAAATCAACACTGGCCCAATGAAGAGGTCCAGGTGAGGAGAGATGAAAGGAGGGATGGGTGGAGGTGAGGGGGTGGGGGGATGCGTATGGACTACGTGGCCATAGAAATTCCTGGCTTTATCCGTGTGCCTCCAGCGGGGGTCCGTCCTCGCGTGCCCGCCATGGAAAGGTGGGCCAAACCCCCTCAGAACGCAGCAGCCCATATGCTCTCTCTCTCTCTCCCTGCCCAGCAGCCCTGCGGTACCGCCGCCAAAGCACACAATCTGTCCCCATTACCTCCTCCGCTTCATCTTTGATACGGGGCCCATCCAAACTAGACAAGCACGTCTGTTTTCCCTCTGCCCCCGATATAACTCTGTGCTCCTGCTGCTAACCGCATGGAGCGCTCCTCTTCTCCCCCTAAAGCCATAGATCTGGGACGTATACCCCGTGGCTTTCGGAGCAGAGCTCCCGTGATAAAAACCAGGAGCACCAGAGACGCCACGCAGAGCTTGTGATATTAAAGGTTTCACCGTTTGGGCCCAAACCTTGTATCTCAATATTTCATCTCTCTGTCTCTTTTTCATAAATGAATGCTGTAGTGTTCTATATCCAGCATATGCATATAAACACTCAGAGACAGGACTGCCTTTTACTCTCTTTACTTGCCAGGTTCCAATAATCAAGTAACACGTGTGCATTTAATCACACACACTTGTGTGTTAATCACATACACCTGTGCCCCAAATACAATAAGTGACACTGGACACTACAAATCAGTAAAATATATACTGATTTTTATTCTTTTTTGTGCTTTTTACCCCATTTTCTCCCCAATTTAGTCGTTATTTTATTGTATTTTATTTTATTAGACGTCATACAGGAAAAAACACATGTTACATCATGTTCATCGGAGAAACGTCAAGGATACAAACACAGGAAAGTTGTGCGACTTTTTTCCGTTGTGGTCCTTGGTCTGAGCCAAACAACATTGCATTGTTGGGCCAATTGATTCCTCCACACACACATTTCTGTGTTGTCACCTATATGTCGTATCCTACTGACTCACCTGACAGTGAGGAGCCCCCACCGGGAGGACGTAGAGCCTCCGTCCTACTTCTCCCGCCCAACACTCCCTGCTGACAGGTACCCTCCCCAGCCCGTAGGATTACGTGCGGTGACAATTATCACCCTCCCTGCCCGGCTTCCCTCCCGCCGAACCCGGGCCAGTTGTGTTCGTGTAGAGACCCTCGACAAAGCCGACAATGCACCACGGTGGATTCGAACCCCCTGTCAACCACCGCGGTGATGGGCAGGCACTTTACCGCTGTGCCACCCGAGCGCAAGGATTGTCGCGTGTGTCTGTGGGTTTTATAAATATTTAACCAATGAAAAGTATTAACGTTAGAGCTTGTGACTAAACAACAATAACCACATTGGATCCATTGAAACACGGGTTTGTTTCTTCCATTTCCTGAAAAGCAACGTTTTTTTGGACATACAAGGTTTCTGCCCGACAAGTCCACATTTAGATGAGGATATGGGGAATTCATTGCCAATAGTAGAGAACCTGGCACTTAATTTAGGAGAGAATATCTCAACTGTTTTTGACACGTCTCTATGTTTCCCTAAAGTATTCAGAACATTTTGAGCACCTCAGTAAATCTGTAGCTCCAACGGTTTAGAAGATGGAGCCATGTTGGAAGTAGTGCACCGGTTGTGGTCATTTTCGGGTATTTGGTCCCGGATAGAGAATTACCTCAAAGTTCCTGTAGTTGTTCCCTGGGGTCATATTAGCCAAGAACAGTTAAGTGCGTACGTATCTTAGCTAGGTCCTATCGTCTCTCTCCTCTTCCTTTTTTCTCCTCGAGCAACGTTGCCACATTGGTAACGCTCGCCCCTCAAATTCATCACCCGTTCAGCAGGGGTGTGACACCAAAAGGCCTTCGCCTCGTACGACCGACCGTGCCATTCTGTGCCAGGCCAAGACCGGGGGCCAGACACGGAGAGAGAGAGAGAGAGAGAGAGAGAGAGAGAGAGTGGCAGCTGCTCCCGGTGCCTATACTAGCTTTGTGGCCATGCTGCGCTTGGCCCTGGGATTGGCATTGACTTTGGTTTGGAGGCAGAAAGGCCCCCACTCCCTCAGTGTGGAACTGATGGCTGTTTATTCAGTCAGGGTGGCCCACACTAATGGCCGAGCACACAGCAACCAGGAAGGGTTAGATTCCCCGCCGTCGCTCGCCACCCGGCAACAAAATACTGATGTACACGCATGGCCAGATTTATACTGAAACATGAAACACTAATACTGTAGCACACGCTCTACGGTTTTAAGCCATTCAATCCGGGAACACCGGGAACGTCATTTTAGATTTCTTTGGGCTATCCAAAAAATAACAGATATACAAGCTCATAGTGCGGCACTGAGTACCGTGCTATGAGCTTGTAGATCTGCTATTTTTGCTTCTGGGGGTCCCTGGAACAAAAATAATTTGAGATGGGGGTCCGGGGCCAAATACATCATTTTGGGGGTCCTTGACATGAAAAGGTTTCAGAACCATTATAGCAACATAGCAGATCTACAAGCACAGAGTGCCGCGCTATGAGGTTGTAGATCTGCTATTTTTGAATAGCCAAAGAAATCGAAAAATGACACAGTTGCGTTCCCGGCCTTAATGGCTTAATACAAATCACTTCATGAGTGAAACATTTCCTTATGTTCCTTATCTCAGGCGATAAATCGACTCCATTGACCGTTCAAATGTGACAAAGGGAAGGAAAGCCATGCAGGACGCATGCAAGACACACGTGTGAAGAATTTCCATGTAATGATTAACTTCTATTAGAGAGCAAACCCTGCGAGTATACATGCAACAAAAAAGAGAAAAGGGTGATAAATGTGTGCCTGGGGCCGGCAAAAAAATCCGAACACTGGAGCGCTGTATTTTCGTCCAGCATGGAGTTTGTTTGCCTCCGCCATGTGCACATAGCAACGCTAGAGAAGTGTTTGTCCCAGCGCCGGAGACAAGGCGGTGGCGTGATGGAGTCTAATGACAACAAACATGGGGTGACGGGGGGGAGCGAGTTCAAAGGGGGCTAATGAGTAATTACAGGTCAAACATTGGGTGAAAAATGGGCCCCGGGGAAGGTACGGGAGTGTCAAGTTTGAGTTCTTCTAATGCGACCAGCAACCTCCCAGTGCCGCGCCATGCTGAAATACTTCCCTGGCTTTTTTTCACATGCTTTCATTAAGGCCCTGAGTGGCCATTAATCACGGCAACACATCTCCAGAGAAGCACAGCCTCGGTGAAGCACAGAGTGGGTCTTAATGACGCTTTAATGCACGGTATCGAGGTTCCACGCGCACACGTAGAACTTAGGTGTAACAGCCAGTGTTGCCATGGCCGCTTGTTATATGTGAGCGGGCTTGTTTTTCTGTAAAGTCGCTTTAGACAGGGCTCGTTGCTTATTGGTGCTTACTTCCTAATGTTATTTAATGTCAAGGACCCCCAAATTAATATGTATTTGTCCTCGGACCCCCATCAGAAAATAATGTGTGAGTGAGTGAAGAAGTGGAAATGAACAATATTCATATACTATTCAAAACTCTATAATTTCTTGCCAAAACCGACCTACAGTTGATTTGTAATTTGTTTTGTTTTGTTTGAGATAAGAACAAGAATGAGAAGAACGGGGGAGTATTAGCACTTGAACCAATAGTTCCAAATACTTCTGTAGTGGTTCCCAAACTTTTCTGGATCAGGGTCCACTTGAAAATCTAAAAAATGCACGTGGCCCACCCATCTGACCACTTCACAAGGCAGCCGTGTGAAGAGCATGTTTATTTTAAAAATGAGTCATTAGATTGTGTTCTCGGGCTTGGATCAATAGAAAGAACGTAGTGGACTTTGTCCCTATTGGTTTCACAAAATAAACACATTTATTTTAAAGTTTTAAAGAAAACAATACCATACATTATTATTATTTTTGCATATTTTTTGGTGATATTGTTTGGTTCAAACAAAACGTTTTTTTTAAAAGGTCAAAGTACTAAATTCTGATAGTAATCATTGCTTGACTGTTTATTCAGTAGCATGGTCTCTTACATACATTACAATACATTTTCAGGTCGGTGGAAAATCTTCAGCCAATCAGAAGAAAGTAACTATTTATCAGCTTAAAATGTTATAGTGTCCCAGTTCCAAATATTGTCTGCTCATTTCTTTGTGTCATCACTTCCAAATTCACTTGTTTATCCTGTGTCCTGTGTGGGTTCTCTCTCCTGATTGGATAAAATTCGTATCCCGACCTGAAAATGCATTTTCTGTTTCTCAATATCATAAACGAGTCACATACCTGACAAAAAATCCAGGGTGGTTTGTTTATTTTTGGAGAACAGTTCTTATGTGACGCGATTTTAAAGATTCCCCCAATGGGAATTCCAATACAAAAAATAACTCTGTGACCCATGCAGGGGTAGTGGCGGTGGCGTCAGGACTTCGGTACTCTACCAATGACACACACTCACACATAAATACACGCTGTCACAGCAGAGTAAAAACACCCTCTGAGTCTGTCATGACCTAGGCTGTTTCCTCTGCTTTGATCTTGTGGTTTTGTCAAGCGCGGTGACATCATGTGACCAGAGACATCATCTTGTTTGCTGCCCTTTTTTTGTTTTTCTCTACGAGTGACATCATCACTCCGGATATGGGTCGTATATGTGTGTTTGTTGGTCGCACAGAACATGTGTGCGAGAATGCTTGCATGTGTGTGTCTGCGTGTACTTGTGGTAGTGTACTTCTGAGGGCCAAATGTTCCCACAAGTATAGTAGAACTTGAGAAATAGACATTGTGAGAACGATTGTCCCGGTCCTCACAAGAGAAATGGTTGTTTTATGGCAAAAAAATTATTTGTAGTGTTTAGGCATAGCCTATAATTAGGGAAAGATTCAGGTTGGGGTTAGGATTAGGCATTTACAGGTACATTTTAGAGTTATGCATGATGTAAAGGCTACTTAGCTGTGTGCTGGTGTCTAAAACTACTGTACGGGCTCGGACGGCTGGCGTAGCGCTCCGGCCACCTAGGCTGCCAATGGATTCTGACAGCTTGTCGCGGATTCGACTCCCGATCCCGACGACCTTTGCTGCGTGTCACTCCCCATCCCTCTCTCCTGTCAGTCTACTGTATTCTATCAATAATGGCAGAAAAAGCCCCAAAAATATATTTTAAAAAAAAACGACTGTACATCAGAAAGTACAATCTTCAAGCTCACAATACCTCGCAGCACGACACGTTGTGAGCTTGTAGATTGGCTATTTTCGGCTTCCAGGTTACAGGTTATAAAAATGGCATTCATAAAATCGGCATCCTAAAGCGTTGATATCCTCACAAGTATAGCAATACAAGTGTGTGTGTGTGTGTGTGTGTGTGTGCGTGCGTGTGCGCACGTGTCCTCCCGCGTGCGCGCATAATGTGTGCGTAATACATTGGTTGGGATGACATGCTCACTCAGCATAGCTGGAGTCCCTCTTCAGAAGTCCAGCCAGTGAGTCATTTTAATGCCAGTAGAGCCACAGTCGTCGTGGGCATTAATGCTGCGTTTTGACCGCACGAAGCGTCAACCAACCGCCCTGTGACACAAAACAGGGGTCTCACATTGAATAACCTCCGTGGACGTGGGTGTCACATCACTGCCCACCCTTTCATCCACTGGAGCTTTTTTTTTTTATGGGAAGTTTTTTACAGACCGTGTTGTTGCCAACGCTGCAGCTGCCATCCCTGCGTGAATTAAAGTTTCATAGGGAATAATAAGCAATGGTGGCAGCTAGCTGACAAAAGAAAATATTTTTTTTTTACATGAGCTACAGTAGCAAGTTTAAGGTTACATTAAATCTGTGGTTCTCAAACTTTTTTCTTGCCAAGGATCTCCAAATTGATATGTATGTGGCCGCGGACCCCCACCTGGAACGGCCTTCCTATTGATCTGAGAGCACTGCAGACCCTGGACTCTTTTAGAATAGGCCTGAAGACCTTTTTGTTTTGGAGGGCATTTTCATCTGTTTTTAAACCCTGCTTTTTAACCTTATATGATCAATGATGTGTTTTTACTATGTGGCACTCTTGAAATTCCTTGTGAATGAAAAGTGCATTACAAATAAAATATAGTATTATCTTTATTATTACCTGAAAATAAGTTGTGCCAGGGACCCCCAGAAGCAAAGATTTGTGTTAAAAATGTTCACCTTTTTTAAATAAAATAATTCAATATTTGCACACATTTTCACGATTAAAAAAAAATGCAGATCTACAAGCTCATAATAGCGTGGCACTCGGTGCCATGCTATGAGATGTATATCTGCTATTTTTGAATAGCCAAAGACATCAACAAATGACACAGATGCGTTCCCGGATTGAATGGGTAAAAAAGTATCAATAAAGAGCTTGTGACTAAAACAAAAACTACACTGGATCTCCTTGGGAACACAGATACTTTGTTTCCATTACCTGAAAAGTATGGGTTTTTGGACATACAAGGATCTGACAGTGACGATATACTGGAGAGGTTATAGGCAACAATGTTGCCAGGGAAAGTAATTACCTAGGAGGGTATTTTTTGGGGAGGGTTGTTCAGATCTTACTTACTGTCATCGGCCGGCGCCATAGCAATGTTTTATAAATATGAGACCTGGACGGCGCCTTTGGGTCACGTCTACAGGAATTAGGGCCCTCATCCGACAAAGGCTTTTTGACTGGACAATTCTCTTTTTTTGTTTGAAACTGCTGACTGTATAACAGTGGTGGAAATTAACTATGTACATTTACCTACTGTGCTCAAGTACAATTTTGAGGTATTTGTTTTTTTGTTTTTATTTGAGTATTTCCAATTTAAATGCGATGCGTTGTGAGCTTGCAGATCTGCTATTTTCAAAATATTTTATACATTTGAAAACTTGTGAAATGGGACCTTCTGCATAATGAGTACGTTCTACTTTTGGTACTTTAAGTACATTTTGATACCAATACTTTTGTACTTTTACTCAAGTACATTTTGAATTCCGGACTTTTACTTGTATTTTCATATTGCAGTAAGTATATTTTGAATACCGAACTTGTACTTAGTTACAGACTATTTCTACAATAGAGTATTACGTGAGTACTTCTTCCATCACTGGCCTTAGGTCACGTCTAGAGGAATTAGAACCCTCATCCGATGAAGGCTTTTTGACTGGACAATTCTATTTTCGTTTGAAACTGCTGACTGTATTGCATTGCCACAGCTTTGAAGTGTCTTTAGTTGAAAGCAGGCCGAAGTAAAAATACTGTTGGCCAAATTACTTTGACCTTTTCTGTCAGTCTGCACAACAGCCCGCAGAGTCAGCTTGGGTCATGAGAAGAAAGTTTGAAAGTTGAAAATGTGCATCCATCCCCCGGAGAACAAAAAACATTTGAGCATTGTTGGTGTTTAATAAGTCCCTATGCTTCGGCTCTTTTGAAGTGAGCTTTATTCCCGTCAAATAAACACAAACATCTAGACAACAAAGGGACATAAATAAGGTAAAGGAGAGCAAAATGTGAAGTCGAGGCCAGTGTGTGTGTGAGTGCATAAGTGCATACGTGGGTGTGTGCGTGTGTATGTGCATGTCTCCATGCCCCATATAAAGCCTGATTCACACTTAACCCATTCATCTGTGCAAATCTTTGAATATATATATATATTTTTAAAGAAATTTGAACTCAAATCTTTGCTTCTGCATGGGATTCTACAAAATAATGTCTTCTAAATCCGAACAGCTTTCTGAAAAACTGATGTTTCTATATCAGTGGTTCTCAAACCTTTTCATGTCAAGGACCTCCAAAATTATACGTATTTGGCCGCCGACCCCCAATAAAATATTTTGTAACGGGGGACCCCCAGAAGCAAAGATTTGAGTCAAAAATGTACATCGGCTATTTCGGGTGTGTGCGCAACACGATGCGCATCCGAGTACACATCATCAGGCGTAATGGAGCAGGACAGCCGACGGTGCCACGTACTGTAGCTGCGTGCAGAAATAATGATACCACTGTAACGCCTAAAATCTTTGACACCATATTAGATATTTCCACTGTACACTTATATAAGCCCCCTCTCTTTTCAAAGAGCTTTTTTTTCTCCTTTAAAAAAAAAAGAAGGAACACCCAAGAATTTTTCAGGGCTGGCTCCGTATAGCCCAGAGGAGCCGTGGTGGGGTTTTGGCTGGTGCTCCTCTCCTCTCCTCTCCTCTCCTCTCTCTCTCTACTCAGCTCACTTACTGTGCCCAAGGAGCAGCGCGTTGTCTGGGGGGAACCGGGTGGTTCTGGTTCCCATTTAGCCCATTAAAACCGGGAAAGCATGCGTACAGTGGTGTTGTTCTACCGTGTTACGCTATACACGTAGCATTACGTGCAGTAGCCCTCTACTAACCATTTCATCCATTGACCACAACTACGCGCAGGAAATGATTATCGTCCTAAGAAAAAACCTAGAACACACCGCTGGCTATATATATATACATATATATATATAAATATAGCAACATTAGGATTTAGAACAAGTGGTTTAGAACAGTGGTTCTCAAAAAATAGCAGATGTACAAACTCACAGTGCGTCACTTCGTGTCATGCTCGTACATCTGCTATTTTAGATTTGTTTTACGAACAGTCTTTAAAGTGTCGAACATTTTTGAAATAATTTTGCATTTTTCAAATGCAAATCTTCGCTTCAGGGTGTTCCTGGCACAAAACATTTTTAGATGGGGAGGGTGGGGGTTTAGCGGCCATTATATCTCAACTTGGGGGTCCTTGGCACAAAAAGGTTTGAGAACTAGTGATTTAGAAGGCATTTGTAGAAGTAGGCCTCAGGTCTTACTGGGTTAGAGACAGTGGCTGGCTCCGGCCTGTAATTCGCAAGAAGGGGAAACAAATTGCTCTCTGGTCTCTGTCTCCGCTCGGGGCCAGTTTATTTCATGCTACTTTGGCTCTAGCCATTCATTCTTCTTGCCTCGCGTGTGTCATCCTTCCAACTATTTCAAACACTTTTTTTTCTGAGGGCCACACTTTACACCGTGGAGCCTTTATACAGGGCGAGGCCGCGAGGAGGGCGTGGTTCGGTTGGTGCTTTACGGTTGGCTGCTTTGTAAGTCGACGTGTAGCACCGAGAGAGGTTGTGTATGGGCGTGCACGTATAGGCACACGTGTATGTGCGCGCATGCACACACACACACACACACGCCAGCGTGCACAGAGACATGACTATGAGACACGTGCACAAATTCAGGGAGAGAAAGGAACATCATGAATATGAAAAGCAGGTTGATCATCAAAGTTCTGATGTATGTTTTAGAAAAGTCTAATGTCCAGTCCAGTTCCTGGCAAATATTCGTTTTTTCTAAATATCTGTATATGACATATGATTATTATTCTTTATTATCTTATGAATATTTTTTTTCCAAAGGGGTTGCTATGTTTTAATACCGTCTGAAGGGGACTCCATCCACGAGAGGCACCACCGAGCGAGCTTAGCTTAGCGTGCGCGGTCACTTTCAGCCGACTCAGCGAACCTGTCAGTCATGTGACGTCAGAACTGTGACGTCAGAACTGTGACATCACACTACAGTATCTGCCTATAAAAGCAGTTCACACTGCAGACTCAGCTGGACTCGTGATCAGCAGCAGTCTTAGAGCAGAGATCTAAAGAGAACTTGTTTTTTCTTAGTTAAATAATTATTTCTTACAGTCAACTCTTCCATCCCAGGTTAGTCCAGGATGCATTCATCTGCTCTCCTGTTGATGCTCCTCATCAGTGCTGCTGATTCTAACGGTGTTGACCCCCGAAGGTCCCATCGCAGAAGGGGACGATGTCACTTTGAAGTGCCGTGCGGACAGAAACCCTCCTCCCAGCAGCTACAACTTCCACCTCAAGAACCAGACGGTTCTGGTGGAGAACTCTGACACTTACACCTTGACGGCCGTCACACGAGACAGCGCCGGCCAGTACAAGTGTTCGCTGGTCGACGACGAGACAATGGAGGCTTCACTCAGCATCGCTGTGAACTACATGGACCTGAGCTTGAGCCCCACGGGGAAGGTAGTGAAGATGGTCGGCGAGCCCCTGGTGGTGAAGATGGAGATGAGCCCTTCAGGCGACGACGCCAATGTGTCCTGGACCAAGGATGGCGAGAAGATGGAGGCGGCACCCGTGTTCGGGAAGCTGAGCTACACCGACGCAGGCACGTACGTGTGTGAGGTTTCCTCGGCCGGCCTGGCGCGTAGCCAGTCCTTTGACCTGGTGGTGGAAGGCTCGCCGGTGATCACCATTCTCACCCAGAACGGTGACCAGAAAGGCTTCGCCCAGCTGACCTGTGAGGCTCAGGGAGTGCCCGAACCCGTCTTTTTGTGGAGCCACACCGACAGGAAAGACGAGAGCTCCTACAACGAGAAGGACGGCAAGGCCACCAACAAGGTCACCGTGTTCTACCGCCGGGAGAAGCTTGAGAAGAAGTACATGTCCGTGAAATGCTTGGTGAGCAACCGGTTGGGACACGACATGTGGGAGGTTACGGTGCCTGAGATGTCTTATACTCTCTTACTGTATATGTCTACTTGGGCTTTCTGGGTCTGGTGTTGTTGGCCACTTGCGTCATATGCAGGTTGATTGAATACTTTATTTAGAAAAGGCATGGAAACAGTACATGGAAGTACAATTTACAATACAAGGTCCTCTAAACTGGATCGCTCATAAAAGCGCTTTGTGCTTAGTCCAGTTTTAGTTCACTAAATATCATAGGATTTTAGTCAACTAAATCTACGGTTGAGTTAGTTCACTAAAATGTGTGTTGGCGGTGCCGTGATGGCGTTGCAATGCCTGTCTTATATTTAGCTGTGTGCCGAAAATAGCCGATCTACAAGCTCACAACGCGTCGCAGCATTGTGAGCTTTGTAAGAAAAAGGGGGAAAAATTGTCAATGGAGGGACAATAAAAAAAAGTACAAAAAAGTAAAAGATGAATCACAGATTAATGGTGGAAACATTCCACCAGACCATGGCAGGTCCTGTAGCAATGTGGCTTGTTTTTGGAAAAACACTTAGAAAAGAACATAAATCCGAGAAAAATTGACTTTTGTAAATCCTTTAGTATGGAAGCAGACTTTTTTTCGTTTTCTTCTTCTGGTCACATGCACTTCTTCGGTGGTGTTTGGATCATTCACAGGCAGCGCCCCCCCCCCCCACCCAAAAATAAATAAAATTACGTTAGTTACTTCCATGGCAGTGAATGAGTTAACTCATTCCCTGCCAACGACGTCTTTGGACGTTTGTACAGTAAATCAAAAGCCCAGACCGCCAAAGACGTCTTTTGACGAAAAGTCGCTGGCAGTGGATGATGTATTTACTCTGGCAGTGAATGAGTCTGAATCTGTTTTTAATTGTATTCAAATGTACTGTACGTGTTTGTTTGTTTTGTCTTTGACTTAATGCTCTTATTGTTTTGTGTAAAGCACTTTAATCTATCTCAAGCAATGAGATAGATTAACACGACCAGCCAGACCAATTAAAGAAAACTGAAACCAATAGATAAAAAACATCAATGAAAGACAGATAGTGGTCTTTAGCTTTGATTTACAGTGTAAAAGAAGTAAAGAACTGAGAAATGTAGCAGAACTGCACTTTTGTGTCAGTTTGTTCCAGATATGTGGAGCAGAAAACCTGATCTCTCAACTACTCACTATAATAAAATATATATTTATATATTATATTACTGAATTGTTAATCTGAGTCCCCAGAAGCTCTCGCTGAATTGTAAAATGCATTAATGACTTCTTAACTTTAATTCTGTCCATTCTCTCTCTCTCTCTCTCTCTCTCTCTCTCTCTCTCTCTCTCTCCCTCTCCCTCACTCCCCTCCCTTCCCCTATCTTTTACCTCCGCTGTGAGGCTGCTGTCCACAGATCAGTGTGCTGGGGTAACCACAGGCAGAGACAGCCTCCGCTGGCCTCTGATCCTATATCAGTCAGCCTGGGTCTCTTTTTATCACACATCAAAGGGCAGCTGAGGATTTCACTTAAACTGCACATTAAGTCGCAACAGGATGCGTTTTGGCACCGTGCTGTGCCAGCGCCACTCTCACACTCCCCCCAGGGAGACTATGGGACTCTGAGAGACTTCAAAACACACAACTTATTTCACCAGAGGGAGAGCGGGGTGGTTAAACCGCTAATGTATCATTTCATAATATTTCATATATAGTATTTATTTATTTATATGAAGGGAAAAAAAGTGCAGTAACTACTAACACGAATTTTACTGAGAAATGGGTTTAAAAGTGTTTCAACTGGTCAGCCAAATGAGATATCGGCATATAAGTGATTACACTAATTGTATGTCTGTTCTTGAGGTAATTGTTTGTCCCCCAAAATCACAAAGGCTAATTTGACCTTTGTGTCGGTGTGTCCAAAAACGTAGTTACTGCACTTTGGCTTTGTATAGGGCAGAGTAGTTCTCAAACTTTTTCGTGCCAAAAGGACCCCCAAATTGATACATATTTGGCCGTGGACCCCCCATCTGAAAATGTTTTGTGCCAGCGACCCCCAGAAGAGAACATTTATGTTTAAAAAAAAAATCAAAATTATTCAAAATGTTCCAAACATTTTCAATATTTTTAAACATTCTCAAAAATAGCAGATGTACAAGCTTGCAGTGCGGCACGAAGTGACGCGCTGTGAGCTTGTAGATCTGCTATTTTCGAATAGCCAACATATAAATGGATAAAGTGGTTAAATTGAGTGTGACGCTTTATTAACCCATTTTACTGGGGACCCCCTGGAACCTCCCCAGGGACTCCTGGGGGTCCCCGGACCCCACTCTTGAGAACCAATGCTGTAGGTGAGGAGCGTGTGGAAGGATGTGTTCCTTTATAGATCAGGAGGCAGGGGTGGAAAGTAACTAATTCATATTATTATATAGGGGTAAAAAACAGTCGGATGCTTTTCGAGATACGTGAACTACAGGAGTACATACGTACAGAGATTTTGTGCTTTTATTGTAAGAAAAGTAATAAATGCAGTCCAGTAATTCTTCTTTCACTTAGCATGTATGCTTTTTATCTAAGAATTTATACAATTTTAAGTTATTTTCACTCATAAGTCAATCTTCCAAGAAAAAAAGCCGCCAAGAAAAGATTCTCAACACATTGAAGAGCATCAATGAATGAATGAATGAATGTGACAGGGACTGGTTGCAGTGGTGGAAAGTAACTAAGTACATTTACTTAAGTACTGTACTTAAGTACAATTTTGAGGTATTTGTACTTTACTTGAGTATTTCCAATTTCCAATACTTTTACTTCTACTCCACTACATCTCAGAGGCAAATATTGTACTTTTACTCCACTACAATTATTTGAAAACTTTAGTTACTAGTTACTTTTCAGATATAAATTATGATATAATGAAACATACATTAACCACTTTAAACCTATTTTAAACCTAGGCTGTTTGAAAATAGCAGATCTACAAGCTCACAACGCGTCGCATCGCGACGCGTTGTGAGCTTGTAGATCGGCTATTTTCAAATATTTAGTACTTTTACTTTTGGTACTTTAAGTACATTTTGATGCCAATACTTTTGTACTTTTACTCAAGTAATTTTTTTATTCTGGACTTTTACTTGTAACAGAGTATTTTTATATTGCAGTATTGGTACTTTTACTTAAGTAAAGAATTTGAGTACTTTTTCCACCACTGCGTATGTGGGGGCAGGTAGGGTACATGTCTCTGGCAGGTATTTAGTTTTCCGGTTCCCTGTATTTAATTGATTGTGATTGTGACGCTCGCTGGCTTTGGTGGGGACCTACGTTCCTCTGCACCGGAGCTAGAGCGCACTGAAAAAAACCTGTAATAATTATTGCCATTCTGACAAGTGGGCTAAGGTAGAGAACTTGATATCCCTCGTCCTGAATATTCCTTCCTCCTGCACGTAGACACTTAAGTTATTCCTTGTTGACGTACCACAACAGTATTTTGATACATAAAACAGTCTTCTCCTTGAGTATAATATTCAGGTGGGCTAAAACAGTTGAGTTGGACATTCTACTCTTTCCAGGAGGTATACTCATACATAGACATGTAGAAGTACATACATAGACATGTAGAAGTACATACATAGACATGTAGAAGTACATAAATATGAATACTGTATATACACATGCAAACATATTCACACGTGGATAAATCAGCACAGTGTTCCATATCCACACACACATGATCTACGTGTTGTACATCTGTCTTGTGTTTATTTGGATATTGTTATTTGGCTGTCTCCCTCTGTGTATCGGGGGGGTGTGTGTGTGTGTGTGTGTGTGTGTGTGTGTGTGTGTGTGTGTGTGTGTGTGTGTGTGTGTGTGTGTGTGTGTGTGTGTGTGTGTGTGTGTGTGTGTGTGTGTGTGTGTGTGTGTGTGTGTGTGTGTGTGTGTGTGCGCATGTGCGCATGTGTGTGTTACTATACTTGTGAGGCCCAAATGTTAGAAAGATTAGACATTTCGAAGTTACGTTTAGGGTTTATAGTTAAGAGTTAAGCTTGATTTATACTTAATTCTGTGCTGGTGTTTTGCACCAAAAAATAACTGCATGTTCAACATGGCAAAACATTAAAAAAAAATGTCATTCATAAAATTGCCATCTAAGATGTTGATGTCCTCACAAGTATAGAGTAATACAAACCTCTCTCTCTCTCTCTCTCTCTCTCTCTCTCTCTCTCTCTCTCTCTCTCTCTCTCTCTCTCTCTCTCCCTCTCTCCCTCTGCCTCTCATTGTCATTGTCTGTATCTTGATGTTTTAATGTCTCTTGTCTTCACATGGAAATGATAGAGACACATTAGAATACAGCGGTGGTGGAAGAATAAGTGCTCACATCTTTCACTTTAAGTAAAAGCAGAAAACTCTGTTTCAAATAAGAGTCCTGTATCCTAAAGTATAGCCATGATACAGAATGGACGGATAATTTATATATTATATTACTGAATTGTTAATCTGAGTTCCCAGAAGTTCTCTCGCATTTCCGAGATCCTCATGACCAGTGTTATTTAATAACTACTAGCACCTGTCTGCTAATTACGCCACAGATCTCACTTCTTTCGCCTCGACCAATCGGACCTGGCCATAGCACACTCCTCCCACCTGTCCCTCGTTATAGCTTGCCACGTATCACTATCAGCCAATCACGTCCTGCCTTCACCCCCCTTTATATCCCCCCTCCGTTTCACTCCACCTCAGACAGTGTTGATTCTTCTCAGCTCTGCCCGTGTGATTCATTATAAATTACATAGATTGTGCATTACATTCATCCATTCATTATACACACATTCATACACCGATGGCGGAGGAAACCATGCAAGGCACCGACCTGCTCATCGAGAGCATTTAGGGGTTCAGCGTCTTGCTCAAGGACACCTCGACACTAACTCAGGGGGAGCCCGGGATCGAACGGTTCCCACCCGGGCCGCACTATAAACTTGTGCACACCCTAATTTTCCCTTCATCACGTTAGATGTTATACCTCTGCTTATGAACCGTTTTAGCAGCACCCGTAACCAACGCGTGTTACTGATATATCCTAGTTTATTTGGTGATTTATATTTGTATTAATGATCTGAATCTGTAATGTAACTAAATATGTCAAATAAATGAAGTGAAAAGTACACCGTCTGTGATTGTAAGGGAGTTAAACTTTAAAAGTAGCAGAAAATGGTAAGATGCAGGTAAAGCACATGTAATGTACCTCAATAATAGTGTGTGTGTGTGTGTGTGTGTGTGTGTGTGTGTGTGTGTGTGTGTGTGTGTGTGTGTGTGTGTGTGTGTGTGTGTGTGTGTGTGTGTGTGTGTGTGTGTGTGTGTGTGTGTGTGTGTGTGTGTGTGTGGTGGAAGATGTGCGTCGCCTGGCTGATTAGAGGAAGCCCTATCAGGTTGCCCCCCCCCCCCCCCCCCTTCCCCCAACCCACCCCCAGCATGTGTATACTGCTGCCTGGCTTTAATAGCACACTTTGCTCATCAAGGCTTTTAGACCTGCACATCTGGGCCCGTTTTCTAACCCAGGAGGACCCACACCGCCACATCTGGGCCCGTTTTCTGCCCAGGCCAGCACACAGGACCCACCACCACACCGGCCCCCATGCTCCGCTCTGTGAGTTAGTTAGCCCGTTTAGACCGGGGAAAGAATCTGTGTCAATGTTTTAATTTCTTTGGGCTGTTCAAAAAAATAGCAGATATACAAGCTCATAGCTTGTAGATCTGCAATTTTTTGTTGTTGAAAAAATCGTGAAAATGTGTGCAAATCTTTTAATATATATATTATTTTTTGGAAGCAAACGTTTGTAAAATATGTTGTTCCAGGGACTCCCCCAGAAGCAAAGATTTGAGTTATGAAAAAAATATATATATATTTAAAGCTTTTTCAAAAATAGCCCAAATAAATCTAAAAATGACAGAGATGCGTCCCCGGATTGACTGGGTTAGAGCACCCGTCCCGTCTGCTCCGCGGACCGTAACACACAAACATGCACTTAGGCCCACATAATGAGGAGCCTCCTCACAGAGTGAGAATCCAATACGGTAGAACTTTATTGCCTTAGCATGACCGGAAAATCACTGCGGTCTGCCCCAATGCATCTCCAGCAGCGGTTTGAAACACACAAAAAAAAGAGGTTTACATAGAAATACCGTTACTAATTAGACTATGGCCTGAATTTAATTCAGTTTCCAAATACAAGTTTTGTGAATAGTTACGGTATTTCGTTGCCGTCGGGCAGAAACCTCTTATGTCCATAATTTAACTTTTTCGTGTTTTTTTTCGTAAAGTAACGCCTTGCAAGGAAGCACAATTTGGAACAATCTACCCACTAACATAAGAGAGTGTCCATCCTTTACATCTTTTAAGGTCCAACTAAAAGGATTGATCATGGAAAATCAAACATTTTTAAATAGGCTTAAATGTTTTTTTTTATTATTTTTTTTAGTTTTTAGTCTCTGGTATTTTAGGTCAAAACTAGGCCTTTTTTTACTGTTGCTTCTTTTTGTACTCTCTTAGTAATGTTTATATGCGCTCTTTTTGTGATGTTTGTTTTCTGTATGGGGACTACGGACGGAAATAGCATTCTTGCTAAATATGCCATATTTACATTGCATTGTATGTGTGGTGTTCATTAATATGCACTGTCTGTCCCTCCCAAATAAACGTATAAATACATTACTTGATCATACTACAGCGTCACACTGAAAGCATCAAAAGTAGCAGACCTGCAAGCTCGAAACGCGGCGCGAAGCGAAGCGTTTTGAGTTTGTAGATCTGCTACTTTTGAATTTGAAACCTGAAAAGTGTGTTTTGGACATATGAGGTTTCCACCCGACAGCGACAACATGAATAATGGATTCTATTGAGACATATAGAGCACAAGCTATATGCCCCGATAGTCCAACAATCGAATACGGTACAACTTTATTGCCTTATATAGCATGACTGGAAAATAATCGTTGCGGTCTGCCTCTCGAGCGCTGCCAAAACACAACAAAAGTTGTGTTTAGAAATACCATTGCTAATTAGACTAGCCTGAATTTAATTCTGTTTCAAATATACCGTAACAGTTTTGTGAATAGTTTACAGTATATGAATAATGGATTCTATTGAGACATATTAGAGCACTAAGCCTGTACAGTATGTCACAATAGTCACAAAAAAACAAAATTGGCGTGGTCTGCATCTCCAGCACAGTTGAGAGAGAGAAAGTTGCATAATATAGAAATACTGTTTTCAGAATCAGAATCAACTTTATAATTGTCACATCACAGGTTTACAGAAAACAAGTGGGTGAAATAAAAAAATTTTGCGATCGTTTTTGCATCAACATAGCAGCAAGTATATACCGTACATCTGGGGTCTTCAACAGGGGGTCTGGGACCGCTAGGAGGTCCTCAGAGTTACTACAGGGGGTCCCCCAAATCTTTGTGTTTTTTTGTACATTAACCACTTCAACCTTATAGCATCCCTATATTCTGAGGAGAACCAAAAATGGAAGATCTACAAGCTCACAACGCCTCGCACTGCAAGGCGTTGTGAGCTTACAGATCTGCCATTTTTGGTTTGATGTAGAGGGAAAAAAAGAGCAGACCAAGTACAGAGTGAAAGGTCAAGTTGACTAAGTATTGAAGGTTTAAGTGATTAAATGTCTGAACATTCACATGAATCCAATAAATAAAATAAAAACAAACATTAAAGGGACACTTCACCCCAAAAAAAAACTTTCTTTCAATGGATTAGTCACCCCATGGAGACTTGAATTCATGGATATTTTTTAAGTTTTTTGTCTCATTCCTAAGACAATAATTTTTGGTAGGAGACACAACGAGTCTCCGTTGTGTCTCCTACCGGAACCGCTGTCTACCGGTCCGCTGGTCATCACATTATTGTGATGACCACATCTTATCTTTTTGGGGGTGAAGTGTCCCTTTAATATACACAACACTGATTACAGTGCTGTCAACACAAAGTCATACAATATATAGTGGGGGTCCCTGCTTCATCTTTCTCTCAGCTAAGGGGTCCTTGGCCTGAAAAACGTTGAAGACCCCTGCTCCACATGATATTAGACATTAAAGGTGCAAAAAGAATATCGGTGTGTTGTACACAAGATTACGGCGCAAAGGTACTGTCACCAATTAGACTATAGCCTGAATTGAATTCCGTTTCAAATACAGTTTTGTGAATATTTAAAGAGGTGGTGCCATGGTTTTGCACTTTTTCTGTTTTTCATGTGTCTATGAGGTTGATAGAACTTCATTAAGCCCCCTGGTGGTGTTTTTATGGTGTTTTATGTCTTCTCTGACTATTTTGAGTTTCTACCTGGAGGCTGAAACCTTGAGGGTCAAACATGCCAATAGAGAAACAGCGCTTTAGTGACATACAGTAGTAAAAACATACCCTCCCCCTCATTATCATAACACAACAGGTGTGGGCATGAGGAGGAGGAGGGACTAGGACAGGTGGGTGGTGCTAAGGTGGTGGAGGAGGTGCCAAGGTGAGAACCAGGTATACTTAATGAACTGGAGGCGTGTCCACATAAAAACATAATTTTAACAATTTCTGTACACTTTTTTGAAAAAAATCTTCCTCCTAGTATAACCATAATACCTGATGATTATGTTTTAGTTGGGGGAAAAATCACTGAAAATCACGGCACCCCGTCTTTAATATTTGAATAACACATTCACGTAATGGAACACAAACTCTTGATACCTTTAGGAAAGTGCATTGTTCGAGATCTAAGCAGGGGAACATTAGCCCATCCGTCTGTCAGCGTGATATTTTAGGTAACATGTACACAGTAGAGCAGAAATCCATAACAAATGGATGGGTCATGGATTTGGTTGAACGTCTACCAGCATGGCTGGATGTTTTCAAACTCTGTCAAGGTAAATTGCGTGTTCCTGATGAAACTGTGGATAAAATGGTGATGAAACGAGTGATATAAATGTTTGCGTAGCTCAACCATAGCCTAACTTGACTCCCTCCCATGCATGTCGGGCAGAAACCTTTTAAAAATATATATATTTTAACTTTATATTTTTGGGGGAAATTAATGCCTAATGTCACAGAATAATTGCACAAATATAGCCGATCTACAACCATACTTCATGGTCACCTGCCAAAAATAATCTTGTGACATGTTTGCTATATCATGGATAGTTTGCAGTGGTGTAAAGTAATGTACAATTTTGAGGTGCTTTTACTTTACTGGAGTATTTATAATTTTCTGTACTTTTACTTCTACTCCACTACATCTTAGAGAGACAAATATTGTACTTTTACTCCACTACAATTATTTGAAAACTTTAGTTACTTTGTAGATTTTGATTATTATTACAAAACATACATTAACCACTTCAGCCCTATATACCATTTCGGCCATTTGAAAATAGCCGATCTACAAGCCCACAATGCGTCGCATCGCGACGCATTGTGAGCTTGTAGATCGGCTATTTTCAAAAGATTTTTATACATTTGAAACCTGTAAAATGGGACGTTCTGCAAAATGAGTACTTCCTACTTTTGGTTCTAAGTACATTTTGATACCAATACTTTTGTACTTTTACTCAAGTAAATGTTGTGTTCCGGACTTTTACTTTTAATGGAGTATTTTTACATTGTGGTATTGATACTTTTACTTAAGTAAAATACATGAGTACTTCTTCTACCACTAGTAGTTTGTGAGCCAATGTCAGAATGACTACCGGTATGTACAGTACATACTGTATTTGCTGATATTATGCTACAGTGTGTGGGTATTATGTTTCTCTTCTTTTCTTTTTCTTTTTAATTGGGGGGGGGGGGGGGGGGCTTTTATGCCTCTATAGATAGGGCAGTAGACTATGGGTGCGTCCACACACGGTTGAGTCACCGGAAGTTCCATCCACTTCAATGATACATGGGAAAAAACTGAAAATCAAATGAATAACATGGGAGTGGATGGAACTTCCAGTGACTCGACGCGTGTGTGTGTGGACGCACCCATGATAGGAAATGGAGAGAGAGAGATGGGGAGTGACACGCGGCAAAGGTCGTCGGATTCGGGATTCGAACCCGCGACACGCTGTCAGGCTATGGCAATGCAGCCTAGGGTCAGGGTTGCCAGATACTGTGAGAGAAACAAGCAACCAGGTCTAGGAAAACCAGCCCAAAAGAAGCGACTATGGGCCACATGAGCACTTTAACATACGTCAGCTATTTGAAAATAGCAGATCTAAATGCTTACAACGCGTCGCATCGCTTGTAGATCGGCTATTTTCAAATAAAATCTTGCGGGGGAAATTATAATAATCAGATCTGGCAACACTGCCTAGGGTGCCTGGACCACCACGCATGCAGCCCAGGCCTCTGTTTTTCTTCTTCGTCCCTTTCTGGAAAACGACAACAATGACGGAGCTTATGTAAACAATGAATTTCACCCGTTAAACCTAATAGACCAGTTGATGTGACAATAACGTTGATTCTGATGTAGCAACGCTATTTCTGCTGAGTGCCTTACAAGTGTAGTGGATTGGATTGGATTGCATTCGCTAAACTCATAAAATGTTTAATGTATCGCTGCTGTCCAACAGAAACCATATATATGTATATACATATATCAACTTTTTATGTTTAAAAAAATAAATAAATGATGCCTTACTTCATCATACAAGAGTGTCGCACAAAAGTAGTGAAAATATCAGATCTACAAGCTCACAACGTGTCGCGTTACTCTTTTTTTAAATTAAAATAATAGAAAGGACATACAGTACAATGTTTAAATACAGGACTTTTTTTTACATACAAGGTTTTAAAGACAGGACTCCAATAAGGTTTATCGTTCTATTGACGCTTCTTTCAGTTGATAAACCTTACTCTGGAAAACCTTACTCTTTGTGTGTCCCTATCCTTTACTCTTACTCTTTTTTTAAATAAAAACTGTAATAAAAAGGACATACAATGTTTAAATACAGGACTACAATACAAAGTTATGCTTTTTTTTTTACATACAAGGTTTAAAGACAGGACTACAATAAGGTTTATCGTTCTATTGCAGCTTCTTTCAGTTGAGAACTATTCGTGGAGCGACGCAGGTGTGATGTGTAAATGGAAAAATGTTTGAGTGCGGGTTGGCATTCCTTTTCAAAACTCCGACCTCCAAAACTTCATAAAACATAATATTTATTGCTTATGAGAATATGCCATATTATTACCACCAGAGGTACTTTTTTTCCTTTTGCACATAATTTGAATTCCCTGAGCTTCTAACACCATCCGTTGCCTTCTCATTAACTCTCGCCGCTGAGTGCAGCTCTAACAGCTCTGCTCTCCCGAACCCATCTCCTCCGACGCCTCCCTGAAGCTGTCGACTTGAAAGATGATCTAGGTCTAATTAAGCCATTAAGACCGGGAAACGCATCTGTGTGTCATTTTAAGATTTCTTTGGTTTATTCAAAAATAGCAAATCTACAAGTTCATAGCACGGCACCGTGTGCCACGCTGTGAGCTTGTAGATTTGCTATTTTTTATTTATTTATGTGTTTTAAAGAGAAAATCTTTAACTCCGACCTGTGCTTCTAGGGGTCCCCGGAACATAATATTTTGAGATGGGGGTCCGCGGCCAAATACATTTTGGGGGTCCTTGACATGGAAAAGTTGGAGCACCACTGATTATAGCAACATACTATTAGGATTTAGAAAACATTTTTAGATATCTATTTGGCCGCAGACCCCCATCTCAAAATCTTTTGTTCCAGGGATCCCCAGAAGCAAAGATTTGAGTTACAAATGTTCGCTTAAAAAAATATATATATATTCAAAATTTCAAGATACAAAAAAAAAAATATGCAGATCTACAAGCTCGCGCTATGAGCTTGTAGATCTGCTATTTTTGGGGTCAGGCCTACACGAGGCTTTGTCGGCCGCTCTTTCGTCCATATATGGACGAAAACGGTTCAACGTTTTCGTCCATATATGTCCCTCTTTTTGATTGGCCAAGCTTAGCGTGACGTACTGCCATTAGGGGGTCTGGCAGTACCAGGTCCCCTGGTTCCCTTGTTTTAATAGCCAAATAAATCTCAAATAAATGACACGACTGCGTTCCCGGTCTCAATGGGTTAAAGTGAGTTGATTCTCATTTATAGCGCATAGTGTCTTCAGAGGAGGAGCAGAAGGGCCTCCCTTGATGTTGAGGCTTGTATCTTATTTGTTGATCCTCCCCATGCAATTTGTGCTTTTCCCCCTTCATGTGGCTTCTCTCCCTGTTCACCATGTTCTGGCTTCGCAAATATAGACAAGACACCAAACTACACTTGTAGATTTTAATCAAAGGCAGCTAGTGCACATTTTAGACAACAGCCGCTCGCTGAAACATCTGAGCATCCTCTCTCACTGACGGAGTGAAATTGCTTTAAAAGCTTTGATAGACTCGATGCCATAAACAAGCCAAAATTTGTCAGAAACATCTGGTGTCTTTGAACATGTGCACCCATATACTGTAGCAGACATGTCCGCCATCATAAACTTTGCTAAACTGTATAGGAAAAGTGGAAAAACAGAAAACGGTAGGGCTCTAAACGGGTACCTGGTGAGTAGTAACCCAGAAGGTGCTCTTTAGCAGGGAGTTGAAAGTTAAGGTGAAACACAAGCCAATCGCCAGAGCAAAAAGAAAAAAACCTCGCCGTTGTGCTTCTGCAAACCACAGATGCGTTGTATCTCAAAGTTTGAAGCTGACACTGCCAACTCATTCAGTGCCACTGGCCAAAATTCATTGAAAAAAAAAACATTCAGTGCCACAGCAAAATTCATTGTAAAGAAAAAGTGCTTATGAGCCGAGATACAGCCTTTTTCAGTAAGAAGTTAAACAAGAAGTGAATGGAGCAGAACATTTTCAAATCATCATATCTTGGGTTCTGAACTTTTTTTTTTACGTTTTAGACGTCCTGTGGCACAGGGCTTATTACAACGGACGTTTTAGACGTCCAGTGGCACTGAATGAGTTAAAGGAATAGTTTACTAAATATACTTTTTTTCTATCGATTAGTCACCCATGGAGACTTGAATTATTTAGTTTTTGTCGCATTCCTAAGTCAATAATTTGATGACCGGCAGCGGTTCCGGTAGGAGAGACAAAGAGTCTCTACCTACCGGAACCGCTGCCTACCGGTCCGCTGTTTTTTGTTTATTCTGTTTTTTATTTATATTCAAATTATTGGCTTAGGAATGTGACAAAAACAAAAAAATATCCATCAATTCAAGTTTCCATGGGGTGACTAATTGATAGAAAACACGTTTTTTTTTTGGCGAACTATCCCTTTAAGGCCACTGAAATACCTCCACTATTTTTGTTTTCACATACAGTATGTTTCATACATTTTGAAATATTTTGACGCATTGGTTGGGCTGAATCCTTATATATACATCATACTGTAGATTATGTCATAAATAACTGCATTACAATGTGAATCCCGGGATTGATGTGATTCGATTTTTTGGAAAGTGCTGCACAATTTCAAGAGCACCATCGTGTTAATCCGTAGCTACTCTGCATGGAAATGGAAACATACATAGAGCTTACATACATCTGGCAGGGCCCAAAAAGAAAAGTGAACGTCTGCTTTACAAGGGAGGAGGTCCGCTCCGCGCCGCGGTATGGTACAGTACAATAGGCCTATAGGCAGTAGTGGAAAAAGTATACACAGGTTTTACTTAAGTAAAAGTATCAATACTGCAATATAGAAATACTCTGTACAAGTACCCCTTGGGTCTGGCCTACATGAGGCTTTGTACCTGTTTCGTCCATACATGGGCATGCCCCCTTTTCCCTCAGGCCTCAGCCATAAGAGAGAGAGAGAGAGAGTGTGTGTGTGTGTGTGTGTGTGTGTGTGTGTGTGTGTGTGTGTGTGTGTGTGTGTGTGTGTGTGTGTGTGCGTGTGTGCGTGTGTGCGTGTGTGCGTGTGTGCGTGCGTGCGTGTGTGCGTGCGTGCGTGCGTGCGTGCGTGCGTGCGTGCGTGCGTGCGTGCGTGCGTGCGTGCGTGCGTGCGTGCGTGCGTGCGTGCGTTCGCTTATATTGGTTCAGTGGTACAAATGTCACACAAGTCGACAAAGCCGATCAGTTGAATTGGCCAATCAAGGAAGCCGATGGTGTCATTACGTAGAATACCCAGTGACGTTGACTGGGAGACGTCAACAGAATGTATCAATGAATATATTTCTTTTAGAGTAGCCAATCGTTTTTTACCCCCCTTTTCTCCCAAAGTTAGTTGTTATGCCAATTGATTCCACCCCACACACATGGGGAAGAACACAGGGTTTCACCGTGCTTCCACGAAAAAAATGTCATCGCGACCCCCCTGTGCGCTTGATATAGGCCGTTAAATATATGTCTCGTCAAAAATGCTGAGTAAAACCATGGAGGCGAGATACAGGCTTTTCTTCAAAACTGATTAACTCATTAACTGACAAGGACGACTTATGACGAGACATCGTCCAATATCCAATACTGCCAAGGACGTCTTATGACGACTTTTAGTTTTTCAATCGTTTTATACGCTCAAGAATTAAATGAACACATACAGGGTCGATTGGCGTCCCAGAGGGGTCCCAGAGTTTAAAACATGTTTTATATCATATGAGGTTCTCAAAGAGGGGTCTGGGGACCCCCAGGGGTCCTTGAGGGAGTTCCAGGGGGTCCCTAGCTAAATGATAGATAGTTACGAAATTCTGCCAGTATACAAATGGAACCAAATAGACCCGTTAGGGTCCATTTGTTTACTGTCAGAGTTAAATTAACATTGATTTTAAAATATAAATTTGGGTCCCAGAGATAGAAATGCCATTACATGGGGGTCTGTAGCATAATGCATGTCAAACTGGGGGTCCTTGAAATTAAAATGGTTGAGAATCACTGAGCCACACAAATCTTCTCTCATGGGGGTCCCTGGCATATCTTTTCAAAAAGGGGTCCGTGGGCTAATAAGTGTCAATTTGCGGGTCCTTGACATGAAAAAGTTTGAGAGCCACAGATCTAATATTCAGAATCCGTTTCAGAATCACTGCATTTAGTCCCCTCCCCCCCCTTTCCCCCCTAACCCACTGCACACACATTTGTTTCAGTTAAAGCGTGTTCTCATTCACGTCGTCCTCTCAGGCACACGGAACGCCTGCCAACAAAAAGCCTGGACCGTCCCAGGCCGGCCCTCAGTCATCGACTGGTGACTAAACACTGAGAAGCGTCTCATTGTGCGGAACAAAGGCATCGCCCAGCCTCTAGCGCTGATGGAGAGTTTCAGCAGCGAGCACTTTTTTTTCTCTACCACAACCAGTGGGAAATATCATGATCTGATTTGACGTCTCCTTCTACAAGCCACTGAGGCCCTCACGGACGTGACAGACCGCTGTATATGAGCAGGCCTAAACTGTATCACAGTGGTGGAAAGTAACTAAGTACATTTACTCAAGTCGTTGAGTACAATTTTGAGGTATTTTTGGGCGGTGTAGCCGCCCCTATAAGTGGGGTTGGGACACCTCATTAGTACACCCTTCGCTGTACTGTGATTGGCTCATAATTAGTACACCCCTAGCATTAGTACACCCCTAGCTGTACTGTGATTGGCTGACTCTATTGGCTGACTCTATTCAGCAGTGGGATTGGCTAGCGAGACACATGATGAAATTAATAACCTATAAATAGGACTATGCCACTTTTCCCACTTTTTTTTAAGTGAGCTTCCATCACTGTGATGACCACACCGCCCACTTCACACTGGGTGTGATTTTTTACTTTACTTACTTTACTTTTACTTCTACTCCACTACATCTCAGAGGCAAATGTTGTACTTTTACTCCATTACAATTATTTGAAAACTTTAATTACTTTGTAGATTTTGATTTTGATTACAAAACATACTTAACCACTTCAACCCTATACATTTCGGCCATTTGAAAATAGCAGATCTACAAGCTCACAATGCGTCGCGATACATTTTATACATTTGAAAACTTGTGAAATGCAGAATGGTTACTTCCTGCTTTTGGTACTTTAAGTACATTTGGATACCAAATACTGTTGGACTTTTACTCACACAAATTTTGAATTCCGGACTTTTACTTGTAACCGAAATATTTCTACATTGCAGTATTGATACTTTTAGTTGAGAAAGGGGGACAGACTTTTTTGGCTGGGGCCGGAGGACAAATGGCCCCTGCCCATGTATGGACGAAACAGATACCCATGTATGGACGAAAGGGGGACAGACTTTTTTGGCTGGGGCCGGAGGACAAATGGCCCCTGCCTATGTATGGACGAAACAGATACAAAGCCTCATGTAAGCCCGACCCCTTGGGTCTGGCAACAAGACCAGGGGACCTGGGGATCTGCCAGACCCAGAATAACTTTATAAGATCAGAGCACTACGTCACGGCTAAGCCGGACTTCACATGACGTGTCAGCCTGTGTCTATGCCCATGTATGGACGAAAGGGGGACAGACTTTTATGGCTGAGAGTAAAGGGAAATGGGGGCATGCCCATGTATGGAGAAAACAGGTACAAAGCCTCATGTAGGCCGACCCCTTGGGTCTGGCAGTATTTCCAATTTTCATTACTTTTACTTCTACTCCACTACATCTCAGATACAAATATTGTACTTTTACTCCACTACAATTATATGAAAACTTTAGTTGCTAGTCACTTTGTAGATTTAGAGTATTATTAATACTACACTTAATAAAACAAGGTCATGATAAATAAGTATTTGCATGCATAAAGTAATAAATAAAGTAATAAATATTTGCATGGATAAAGTAATTGCCACAAACGTAATCGATTGTTACGGCCCTTATATGGTCGACTCAAGGTGACGTCATGACGACAACACACCCTTGTCAAGAGAGAGTCTTTATAAAGACCTGTGAGCAGTTTCTGAGCTTATAGATCTACAGAGTCTCCAGATGCATCCTATTAGAGAAGCTTTCCCAAATTCCCCTACATCAATACCTCAAGCTAAAGCCGCGTGAGATCAGGCCAGGTCCCGTTGAACTGAACGTTTCAACAACGCGAGGAGCCTTGCCATCGGAGTCCGTCAGCGAGGCCAGACCGCCATGATGCGCTGCTGGAGAGGAAAACACCGGCGAGCGCACATCATCATCACCGTGCTCCTGGGTCTCCTGTCGCTCCTGGGAATCATCGCCTTCGTGGCCTATCATCCCGGGAACCGAGGAGAAGAGCATCCCTGGAACAGAGGAGTAGAGCATCCCGGGAACAGCGGAGACAGCGGAGACAGCGGAGACAGCGGAGAGCCAACGCTGGCCGACTATAATATAAGCGGCTGGATCGAGGAAAACGGTCTGGATGAGGACTCGTGTCTGGCAGTGGCTCGTGATCCCGCCCAAAGCTGGCCGAACGGCACGTTCCCCGCCGGCCCGTTCCCCTACATCATTAACCAGGCCAACAAATGCCCAGAGGGCGAGGCACCGCCGTTCCTGGTGCTCCTTATAACCGTGGAGGCCCATCAGGTGGACCGCCGCGACGCCATACGGCGCACTTGGGGCCAGGAGGAGAGCCCGGGGGCTCCGGGGGCTCTGGGGGGTCCGCGGGTCGTGCGGCTCTTCCTGCTGGGGGTGAAGAAGGAGGAGGAGGAGGAAGAGGAAGGCGAGCCGCGGGGACGACCCCTCCAGAGGACCTTGGAGTCTGAGAGTCTGATGCACGGCGATATCCTCCAGCAGGACTTCATGGATACCTATCGCAACCGGACCCTGAAGACCCTGATGGGCCTGAACTGGGTGGCCAGGCATTGCCCGCGGGCCAGCTACGTCATGAAGACCGACGGCGACGTTTTCACCGAGTACCTCGTCCGCGAGCTGCTCAGACCCGAAGTGATGCGTCGCAATTGTGGGCTTGTAGATCTATTCTCAAATGGACGAAATGTATATAGTCCTTGGGCCAGACCAGATATCGGTACCACTAAGTCGGCAAAACCTTACCTATACTAAGTGTTTTTTGGGCCAATATAAGTAAATAAAAATATGATAGCCTTTCCATAGGCGCAGCTTTTTATATTTTTTGACATTTTGTTATTTTTCTCTATAGGCGGATTTTCATTCATAGCCAACAACATATTAAAAGTTATATAAAACACTTTTTGGACATCACACTGCTCCTTTTTTTTAATAAATTAAACAAACCTGTGTCCAATTAAAGTAGTTGATGAAGTGGGTGTGGCCTATTATTTGGTGGTGGAGCAGTTTTTTCAGGAATCAAAGCTGAAGGGGACAGCTGTCACAGCTGACTGGTAAGAACAATCCAACTATTTCTTTTTTACATGTTAAGGGTTATGAAAATGCAATATACATGCATGTGCATGAGTATTTAAAGAAGCCTGTTGCATTGTTTAGAGACTTATTTTGAGACTAGCTGTATATTCTTTTCATTGCATGAGGGCAGTAACAGAAGGTATTATGCAGGTCTGTAGTGCTACTTTTAGAAGTGGGGGACCACATCTATACCACTTTTTCTCTTGACAAAAAATCTGAACATTAGCCAAAATTAGCCGATCTACAAGCTAATTAAAAACAAAATATTCATTCGTCTATTTCAGAGAGTCACGTCATCGTGTAAAAATTAATCCAGTTGAAGGTAGCAGCAACATGCTGGGGAAATGCTGGGTATCATTCACTGCTCTGACGGGGATTCCGATTCAAACCTGGTGTCACCCCAAAACCTGGAGTCATGGAAAACTTTGCTGAGGGCGGCAGAAATCAGAAAACATATCCCAATCTTGGATTTAGCCAAAGACTTACGTGAGGGAGAAATTCCAACAGTGCAATATCATCGCCGATGCCGTAGTATTTTTACATTGAAGAAAACCCTAGATACTATCACTAAAAAAATCAGTGAAAAAAAACCATCTGCCTCTGAAGCAGCAGAAGGAAGTTTAAAAAGACCATCTAGAGATGCACCAAGCAAATCTTTAGTGTATGATGAGAAGTGTATCTTCTGCGAAAAATCCAGTAAATATATGAAGGGCCAAGATACGAGGGAACCTCTCATACAATGTTCAGAGTTGCGCGCAGATGACCGGATCAGAAAAGCAGCAGTCACCAAACTGGACCAGAGGATGCTTGCTATCACTAGTAGAGAGCTTATTGCTGCTGAGGGCCGTTATCATAGGTCCTGCTACCGTACGTACACAAGTGGGAAACCTGCTGCCTGCTCTAAGTCAAGGGAAGAAAGTGGAGATGCAGAAAAACAGTATGAGGTAGCTGGAAAAAAAGCCTATGAGGAACTGTTTTCATACATTAGGAATGAACTCTTTCCCAATCCAGAAGTATTACCCATGACAAACCTCTCATCAAGACTACAATCATCCATGAAGTCTCTTGGTGTCAGCCAGATCAAGGACTCGACCAAGAAACATATCCGCCGTAGGATGGAAACTGAGCTTGGCGGATCCATCCATATCTTTCCTGATGAAAATGGAAAGCTTCTTCTATACCCAGACAGTCTATCAAAGACTGAGCTTGCCAAAACAGCATTCTCCTTGAAAAACGAACTACAACATACCAAATCTCTGAACTCTGATGATGTTGTAACAAAGGCAGCTTTGTGGATGAGAAATTATATAAAAAAACAAGACACCAAACAAGTGTGGCCACCTGATGTAGATCAAAGTGAATTCTTAATTCCCAAATCCATTATTCAGTTCTTACAAATGCTACTGAGTGGAAACTGCAACAGCCTATCTGAAAGAGTAGAACGACTTGTCACCTCCTTTGGCAGTGACTTGGTCTTTGCAGTCACCTGTGGCAGAATCAAGCCACCAAAACATGTACTTCTGCCCTTTGCTGTGAAGTCCTTGACAGGAAACACGGAATTGGTGCACACTCTGAACCGGCTTGGACATTGTGTGTCCTATTCACAGTTTGAAGAGATTGACACAGCACTGTGTCTGCAGAAGATGGAACTGTCGAGAGATGACCTACCACTACCAGCAAACATTTACCAAAATGTTTTCACCACCCTGGCTTATGACAACATAGACCGGCTAGAGGAAACATGTAGTGGAGCAGGAACCTCTCACCGAGTCAATGGCATAGCTGTCCAGGCAAAATTCATTGGACATGCACCTCAAAGACCCATGCCTATAGTCCCCAAGTCAAAGAAGAGGAGTATCAGCCCCAAACCATTGCTGCTACCTACCTACAATTCTGGACAGAGAGTGGGGCCACCAAATACCCCAAGAGATGTTGACACTGCCACACAAGTCCAGGATGCAAAGGCAAAGAACCTTGTCTGGCTGCTTGCTCGAATGTCTGCACCAGAAGCTCAGTCCGTGAGCAGCTGGACTGGCTTCAACATTCAGGTCCGCAACAATGTCACAGTGGTCCAGGACACTGTAGGCTACCTGCCAACAATAAATGCTCCTGCTATAGAACTGTCTACAGTGTATGAGATGCTAAACCAAGCATTAGGCATCATGGAGTCCCTGCAGTTAAAGACAATTGTCTGTGTGTTTGACCAAGCACTGTACGCCAAGGCAGCAGAAATAATGTGGAAGCATGAGAAGTTCAAAAACATTATCATCAGGATGGGTGTGTTCCACACGATTTGCATTCTGCTTTCCACTATGGGGAAACGATTCCAAGATGCAGGGTTGAGGGATCTCTGTGTGGAGTCTGGTGTTATTGCGGAAGGGTCAGTAACTGGTGTGATGGAAGGCAGAAGATACAATCGAGCTGTCAGGTTGTACAAGCTTGTCTATGAAGCATTGATGAGGCTAGCCTGGAAAGGCTTCCTTCTATGGCTAAAGGAGAAAAATCCAACAGAGATGTGCCATGTGGAAGAAGCCCTGAGGAGCATTGATAGCTTCCAAAGTGATATCTGTCAGGCATCACTCACAGAGCTTCTTGAAAATGATTCATTCACCCTCACCTTACAGCTATTTCAGGTCTACCTGGACTCTCTCCGAAACCAACAAGGTCTTTCAGCTTTTTGGATGTCCTACCTGGATATGACAGATATCATGTTGGGCTTAATTCGTGCTTCTAGAGAAGGGAACTGGATGTTGCACCTTGCATGCATCCGAAAGATGATCCCTTGGTGTTTTGCATATGACAAACTCAACTATGAACGCTACCTGTCATACTATTATGCCACAATGACACAGCTGCCTGCAAATCACCCGGAAGTGCATGCCCACTTCCTGCAATGGAGGCTTCTCCGTCCAACTTTTTTAATTCCTATATATTTTTTTTAATTCCTAATAATTTAATTCCTCACTGTATTGCCTATTTTAATGTTGTTTTATGCCTTTGCTTTTATTTTATTCAATTTTTTTTGTTTGCTTTATTGTTAAATTGGTTCTAACTGTAATTGTATTCTTGCTCTGTAAAGCACTTTGAGCTGCATTTCATGTCATGAAAGGTGCTATACAAATAAAGTTTATTATTATTATTATTATTAACTTGGCAGTAGAAATAGTTTTGGACGAATTCCTGTTGACCAGACCATTGAGGAGACTGTTAACAAGGACACACAAACATCTGGCGGAACAAAAGGCTTCAGCCTCAAGACTGCAACTGTCTACAAGTACTACTTAACCTCAGAGTACCGCAGTGCCTTCCTGAGGCAGCTGAGGGAGATGGTGGGTCAAGGAGATTCTCAATTTAATCATCCAGACTTACAGCTGCCCAGGATCAGAAGAGATGAGGCTGATGTTGAGTCCATAGTTGATGTCCTGGACAACTGCTGGCTGAATCCATTCAGTCCAGACCAAAGTGAGTTTGTCAGCTTGTCAACAGCAACTGTTGCCCCACCAGATGTGGGGAATGACCTACTTGATGCTCATAAGATAGCAAGCCTATCAAGCCTTCAAACATGAACGTCTTGAGACAACTCCACCAACTACAAAGTTTTATGACAAGATCACAAAGAAGAAGCTGAAAACATTCTCAGAGATCGGGAAAAAAAACACGCAGCAAAGGGCAAGCAAAGGAAGTAGTTCTGAAGGCTGATAGGAATCTGTTTGGCCACATGGTTCTGGTGGCCCAGAGCCGAGAACTACACATGAGAGATGTGTTAGCACATCCCCTTGGACCAGTGCCATGGACCCTAGCTAATGGGGATGGATCTCTTCGAAAGACAAACAAGGCAGCTCTTGCCAGAGAGTTGGAGAGGAGTGTTGCTCCAGCAGAAGGAATCCCCAAACCATCAACAACCATCATCGATGGAATGAGCCTGGTGCAAAAAATGAAAGGGAACGACAAGACATTTGCACAGCTGGCAGAATCAACCCTAGCCAAGGTCTTGCATGAAGGTGGCGATAGTGAACGGATTGACGTTGTCTTTGATGTTTACAAGTACATGTCAATCAAAGATTCAGAAAGGGCAAACAGAGGTGCACACATGGGGCTCCAGTTAAAAAACATCATTTCTGGCCACAATATTCAGCAGTGGAGGAAACTCCTCTGCAGCTCTGTCAACAAAGCCAGTCTCATCAAGTTCTTGGTGGAGGAATGGAAACTGCCCAAGCACAGAGATAAACTTCAAGACAAGACACTGTATGTCACTTGTGAAGAAGTCTGCTTCAAAATCACCAAGGACCAGTGGGAGGAGGTAAAACAACTGAGATCTTCTCAGCAAGGACATCCCATGCCGTGTGTACCAAAAATGTGGCACACAGAACAGGACAAGAATTCTGGACATCACTAAACTTTGCCAATCACTCAGGGAAAGTTTTGCTGGTGCCTTGATTGGCATGCACGCGTTCACTGGTTGTGACACTGTAAGTGCATTTGCAGGACGTGGAAAAATGGGCACCTTCAAAAAATTGACGTCAGACAGGACATACCAAGAAGCCTTCCTTGAGCTGGGCCGTGCTTGGACTGTCTCCGATGAGCTCTTCAAGAAGCTGGAGGAAATCACTTGCCGCATGTATGTACCCACTACGCACACTACAGATGTCAATCTTCTTCGCTATACCAGCTTTTCTGCACCAGACGTGGGCAGATAGAGTCCAGCCAGCTTCCACCATGTCAGGATTGCCTATTTATGCATTCGATTCGTGCCAACTATCAGGCTGCTATCTGGAGACGGTCTCTTCAAACCCAGCCATCTGTACCAAGCCCCAAGGACCATGGGTGGTCCACAAATGATGAAGGCCAGCTGGAAATACAGTGGATGCGTGGTTCCCCAGCACCAGATGCTGTCTTGCAGTTTCTATCCTGCAAGTGTGTGAGGTCATGCAAACTACCAGAGTGCACATGTCTCAACAATGGGCTGAAGTGCACAAACCTGTGCAAATTACAAACATGTACAATGCAACCAATGGAAGAAGCCCCTGCACAGCTGACAGACTCAGAAGTAGATGAAGATGAAGATATTGATATTGATTAACTGCTGTTAATTAATATATGATTACTGTAAAGGCCTATGGTAATTGACCCTCAGTGAATTGACTCAGTGGCACTATGATGTTAAGTGACATTGTAACATTCTTTCTGTTGTCATTATGTCGCCTGTGGTTTAGCTTGTGCTGATGTCATAACTAGGATTGCCTTGTTACTCTAATATATGTTCTGCTTCACACATGATTGTATAGAATGCATACATCTGTATATATTTTTTTACATCTTTTTTTGGGGCGGTGTCTTCTTGCCCTGCACCAGACAGGATGATTATATGTAGTGTATGCGTTGTACATTATTTAAGTATCATATTAAAGTTGTCTTATTATGCTGCTATTCATCTGTATTTATTGTACATCTACTTCTATGGTAATTTCTCTGATTCAGTTGCATTCCTTGAGTCCCAAAACCTAGGGTTACGACACCAAAACCACCTTTCTAGGTTGAATGGTAATTGAGATATAGACATTTTAAGCTCCTGGCAACCATCTTGGATGCCATCTTGAAAATAATGCCTTTCTGCTAAGTTTTCCTGGATATTTGGGATGTTCTCAAGCATGCCTAAAGGTACCAGAATCAATTGAAAACCCTTTTGTATCAATGTTTAGGGAGGTAGTGGCACTTTTTCTTATATGCCTATTGACTGGTCTATTTCTCATAAAAAGTGCTTGTTTAAGATAAGGCTGAAAATGACCACCTCAGAATGAAACTATGGGTAAATTATACATTTCCTGAATCCTTAGGGTCATGTCAGTATTCCAGTTGTTGTGATTTGTGTCTCTGATGTTTCTTGATGCCACAGAACTAAAAGAAAATATATGGTTTAGGCGGAAATTGTGAGAAAAAAAAGGTTATTAAAGGTTTGAAGAGCTCCAGTGACCACTGTACTTATCATACATATTCACCAAAGGGCTTGAATGAAAGCTCAAAGGTAAAAAAAATTATACCAAACATAAAATATAAAACATTGTAATACAGTATGTCCTGAACGTGAGCCAATACCAAGATATGCACATGTGTCTAAAATGCCATTTTTCAATGGGGGGTGGTAACTTTAGCAGCTGATAACCCCAATTTAGCTGGTCCTCAGGAAGGTCTATCATACAAAAATTATATCTAGGGATGTATAGGAATAAAAAAATCCCAACTAGAATTTGCCATCCCAGGTGGTACCGATAAATAGGGTTGAAGTGGTTAAGTATGTTTTGTAATCAAAATCAAAATCTAGTAACTAAAGTTTTCAAATAATTGTAATGGAGTAAAAGTTTGCCTCTGGGATGTAGTGGAGTAGAAGTAAAAGTACCGAAAATTGGAAATTCTCAAGTAAAGTAAACTAGAAAAGGTGCTCCTCGGAGCACTGCCAGACCCCTAGTGGTTGAAATCTGAATGGCCGGACTTCGCATGACGTGTGTGCAGAGGAAAAGAGGGACAGACCGACCGACCGACAAAGCCTCCTGTAGGCCGACCCCTTGGGTCTGGCAAAAATCACACCCAGTGTGAAGTGGGCGGTGTGGTCATCACAGTGGTCATCACAGTGATGGAAGCTCACTTATTTTTTTTTTATTTATTTTTTTAAGTGCATAGTCCTATTTATAGGTTATTAATTTCATCATGTGTCTCGTTAGCCAATCACAGTGCTGAATAGAGTCAGCCAATATAGTCAGCCAATCACAGTACAGCTAGGGGTGTACTAATGCTAGGGGTGTACTAATTATGAGCCAATCACAGTACAGCGAAGGGTGTACTAATGAGGTGTCCCAACCCCACTTATAGGGGTGGCTACACCGCCCAAAAATACCTCAAAATTGTACTCAATGACGTACTTGAGTAAATGTACTTAGTTACTTTCCACCACTGTGATACAGTATAGGCCTGCTCATATACAGCGGTCTGTCACGTCCGTGAGGGCCTCAGTGGCTTGTAGAAGGAGACGTCAAATCAGATCATGATATTTCCCACTGGTTGTGCTAGAAAAAAAAAGTGCTCGCTGCTGAAACTCTCCATCAGCGCTGAGAGGCTGGGCGATGCCTTTGTTCCGCACAATGAGACGCTTCTCAGTGTTTAGTCACCAGTCGATGACTGAGGGCCGGCCCGGGACGGTCCAGGCTTTTTGTTGGCAGGCGTTCCGTGTGCCTGAGAGGACGACGTGAATGAGAACACGCTTTAACTGAAACAAATGTGTGTGCAGTGGGTTAGGGGGGGAAGGGGGGGGTCTAAATGCAGTGATTCTGAAACGGATTCTGAATATTAGATCTGTGGTTCTCAAACTTTTTCATGTCAAGGACCCTGCAAATTGACTCTTATTAGCCCACGGACCCCTTTTTGAAAAGATATGCCAGGGACCCCCATAAGAGAAGATTTGTGTGGCTCTAGCAGTGATTCTCAACCATTTTAATTTCAAGGACCCCCAGTTTGACATGCATTATGCTACGGACCCCCATGTAATGGCATTTCTATCTCTGGGACCCAAATTTATATTTTAAAATCAATGTTAATTTAACTCTGACAGTAAACAAATGGACCCTAACGGGTCTATTTGGTTCCATTTGTATACTGGCAGAATTTCGTTCCTAACTATCTATAATTTAGCTAGGGACCCCCTGGAACTCCCTCAAGGACCCCTGGGGGTCCCCAGACCCCACTTTGAGAACCAATGCATTAGATTACGGACCCTCATATGATATAAAACATGTTTTAAACTCTGGGACCCCTCTGGGACGCCAATCGACACTGTATGTGTTCATTTAATTCTTGAGCGTATAAAACGATTGAAAAACTAAAAGTCGTCATAAGACGTCCTTGGCAGTATTGGATATTGGACGATGTCTCGTCATAAGTCGTCCTTGTCAGTTAACACTTGCATGACTAAGCTATCAATATGACCGATTTTGAGAATTTAAAGTGGATTATCTTCTCTCATGAAGCTCTGAGAAAGTTCCCCTTTCATGACTTTTCCTAAATATTTGTTTCAAATCATCTCCGTTTTTTTTTTCTTCTGAAACGTATTATAAACATGAAATATATACCATATATACCATCCCAACCGTTATATTTCGGCTAAATTGACCGCTCTCCCCCTCTCTCCCCCAGGCAAGAGCAGTTGACACCTCTAGACCCCCCGCAGAGCGGCCCGTAGACGAGCTGCTATGCGAGTCCATGTTGCCATGTCTGCTTATTATAAGCGACTTTGGGCTTGTTTTTCACGTCTTTCTATTATTATTAATATTATAATTATATATATAATTACATTATAATGGTAATACTTTTCTACTCCACTACAGCTCAGAGGCAAATCTTGTACTTTTACTTCACTACAATTATTTGAAAACTTTAGTTACTAGTTACTTTGCAGATATAAATATCTTTTCATACTTGTTTAGATTAGAGCTTCATGCATTTTTATTAGGTATATATTTATATAGAAAGGTCTAACCAGGGACTGGTGTTGCAAATTAGCCTCGGCTATTACCCCATTCATGCCTCACTGTTTTCTGAGGGCACAACGACGCATGCAGTAACATTTTCATAGACCTGCTTATTTCTCTCGCAAAATTTGGCGACCCATTTTCCACTTTCCCTTTCACTGCAAAGCGGTGGAAAAAGATAGGATCTACAAGCATACAGCTTGTCACGCAGCAACTGTTTTATGCTTGAAGATCAGATATGTTGCGCAGGATTGAGCACATTTGTGGAACATAGCATTGTGTTCACTTGTTGCACTGAGGGAGGAGGAGAGGAGACGCGTTTGTCAGCGACGTGGACAGCTGATAGAATGAGAGCTTTACGCTCAGACAATAATGGTGAATATTATTATTATGAATAATAATAATATAGGTTTGTCACTGGGTTGTTTACAAGTTACTATAGTTCGCTTGCTGCTACTAAATTTAAAGCAGCATCACATGACGGTCATATTATGACAGTCATGACGAAACTTCAACCTGTTTTTTGCACTTTCTCCATTTACGTACATCTACATAAACGTTCGGATTTCAAATATAAAGTTTTTATTCCGTAGCCACGGATGTTACAATTTACTTCGGGTGGGTAGAAGTACCCGTAACTTCTGTATTGTTCAATAAAAAGCATTTTAATCCGATTGGCGGTCATTTTCTCATAGAGTTATAGTGTATCAGAGTGCAATTACACCTCCCAACCGATAGGGTCACGTAGTTGAAAGCATGGAGAAAATACGGAGAAAATGGCCACCGATCGGATTAAAATGTTTTTTATTGGACAATACGGAAGATATGGGTACTTATGGGTTACCCGAATAGAATTGTAACATCCCTGGCCATGAGGTAAGCACTTTATATTTGAAATCTGAACGTTTGTGTAGATGTACGGGCTGTAAATGGAGAAAGTGCAAACACCAGGTGTAAGTTTATCGCTACATGCTAAGAAGCTAATGTAAGTTCGTCAGCATTAGTTTGGGCACTTTGGGGTCGGATTAGTGTTCTTGTTGGAACATTAAGCCGACACGCAACACCACGTTTAATGTTACGTTGTAAACAACCACCACCAAACCTTTTGTTAACTTATAACTCGATCTCTTTGTGGTGAACGCTTGTGTCTCTTCAAGTTGTTGTGTTTTTCCCACATTGCTTGCCTTAGGATAAAATCAAGCATTGTGTTTTGTTCTCCACATCAATGTAGCGAAAATGTGTCCATATCACCTCTTCTCTTTCTCCCGAGCCCCGTGCAAAGCATTTTACCGTTTTATTTTTGCATGCAGTAACACTTTCATAGACCTGCCTGCTTATTTCTCTCTCAAAATTTGGCAACCCATTTTCAACTCTCAGCTTTTTAGAAGACAATGGAACCCCCCACTGTTTGGGGGAGAAAGTGTGAACTAGTCTGGAGAACAGAGGGAGACAGTGGCCAATAGGATAGCCTGATTTGGGGATCAAAATGATCTTTTTTCAGGCTTGGTGGAGGAGAAAGAAACCTCAGTCATGCGAGTGTTAATGAGTTAATCAGTTTTGAAGAAAAGCCTGTATCTCGCCTCCATGGTTTTACTCAGCATTTTTGACGAGACATATATTCAACGGCCTATATCAAGCGCACAGGGGGGTCGCAATGACATTTTTCATTTTTTCCGCGGAAGCACGGTGAAACCCTGTGTTCTTCCCCATGTGTGTGGGGTGGAATCAATTGGCATAACAACTACATTTGGGAGAAAAGGGGGGTAAAAAACGATTGGCTACTCTAAAAGAAATATATTCATTGATACATTCTGTTGACGTCTCCCAGTCAACGTCACTGGCGTCAACGTCACTGGGGTCAACGTCACTGGGTATTCTACGTAATGACACCATCGGCTTCCTTGATTGCCCAATTCAACTGATCGGCTTTGACGACTTGTGTGACATTTGTGCCACTGAACCAATATAAGCGATAGCACACACACACACACACACATATTAAGACTGCATTCCATTACAGAGCGAGACTTCAGCTACGGTGTGAGAAATGCTCTCCTGGACGGTGTGCCTGAATGGAGGACCACAAACACACGGTTATGACACTGTTGCAGATGGACACAAGGTGTACTCCTTTGCAGGTTACCGTCTCAATGTGCACGTCTTCAACACGGTGACTTTACGCTGGACGAGGTTGCCCCCAGTGACAGTAGGAAGAGGAGAACGCCATTTAGAATCCCACCGCCGCAGGGCCCACACAGCTGTGCTCATGGAGGACATCGTCTACTTCTGGGGAGGTCTCCATTACGGCGACACGCTTTATGCATTTGATGTAGACACCCACAGTTGGTTCCAACCCAGGACTTTTGGGAGTGTTCCAGAGGCGAGGAGTTTCCACTCAGCCTGTGTCTTGGAGAAGGTCATGTATATCTATGGAGGAGACACCTGGGATTTAACATACACTAATGACATCTACAAGTTGGACACCGCCACTATGTTCTGGGCTTCAATTAACACCACAGGCACTGTTTCGTCAAATCACTCTGCCACCATCATTGGGACAAAGATGTTTGTATTTGGGGGCCAGATGTCCTGGATGGAACGACAACACAACATGAACAACATCAGGGTGTTTGACACAGAGACTAACTGCTGGCTGAGCATGCCTGCTGCACAGCTTCTTCCATACAGTTATAGTCATCAATCAGCCTTTGCTTACAATGGGGAGCTGTACATATTTGGTGACTTTAACCAGACCTCCAACGATCTGTGGAAAATCAATCCAGAGACCTTCTCCTGCAAGAGGGTTAAGCCCAAGGGGAAAGGCCCATCAGGGAGGTTTATCATGCACAATCATTGCATGGTGGGAGATCGTATCATCTTCTTTGGAAGACGGACTATAACTGATACACCTGACCTGTTCATCTTAGACTTAGGTCCTAGCCTGAAGACCTTATGCAAGGTAGCAGTTATTCAGTACGGTCTGGAGAGGTCAGGACTCCCTCACAACATCAGGTGGGAACTGGCCCCCATGACAACGAACAGCAACAGAAAATAACAATGATAATACTAGTAATCATCATAAAACACAGATCATTGAGCACAGTCCATAATGCTCTGCTGTATTTTAAGAAAAGATAAGATAAGACCTTTATTGATCCCGCAGGGGAATTTCTTTCGCCAAAGGCAGCGCAGCAGTTAAGATTATAGAGTACTGGGCAAGACAATTCTGTAGATACAGTAGGGTAAAAGAAAGAACCATCACATTCAACGCAACACCATCAAATAACTGGCAGAAATAAACAATATCGTCTCTGTCGGGTGGAAACCTCACATGTCCAAAACTGTTACTTTTCAGGATTCAAATTCTAAAGCATCTAAAGTAGCAGACGTACAAGCTCAACACGTTTCGACCTTGTCGATTTGCTACTTTAGATGCTTTTGTGTGACGCTGTGGTATAATCAAGTAGGGCGTTAATTTACAAAAAAACACAAAAAAATGTAACAGTAGAGATAAGAGGTTTCTGCCCGACAGCAACGATATACAGGTCCACCCTCAACAGTGCTTGCCAGAGCCTTCGACTGGAGAGTTGCGTCAATGAGGGGGCAGGAACAGCGTGGGTCACGTGGTTCATGTAAACTCGAAATAGTGACAAACGCTCATAGACTCCAGTGCATTCCGGAAAACTTCCAGTTCAGGGCTTTGTCACTATTCGGCTCGTTCCTCCCGAGTCGCAATTGGACTGGCCCGATGAAGTGAACGGAGGTGGCACAACTCTCCTTATATGGCTCTGGTGCTTGCGTATTAATAGTGCAGTACAAAGGGCATATAAGAGAACGCACAGTAAAGCATGCCAAATAATGTCCATACTGAACCGCTTTCCTCTGGTTCTCTAACTTAGATTTCTCTGCAAATGCAACACCGCCATAGTTGGTGTCCTGTTTTATCCCTGTAATAATAATAATAACTAGACAGAAGTATTCTTGTGAAAGCTTTCCTGATTTCAGTACAGTGTTGAAGGAGCAGTGTTGCCAGATTCTGTGAGAGAAACAAGCAACCAGGTCTAGGAAAACCAGCCCAAAAGAAGCGACTATGGGCCACATGAGCACTTTCACATATACATCAGCTATTTGAAAATAGCAGATCTACAAGCTCACAACGCGTCGCGATGCGACACGTTGTGAGCTTGTAGATCGGCTATTTTCAAACAAAATCTTGTGGGGAACTTATAATAAGCAGATCTGGCAACCCTGTGAAGGAGTTGCACAGTGTTGCAGGAGTTACAGACCCATAAGCATCCATTTGGTTCCTATAACTATATCAATCATTTAGCCGGGAGACACCCTGGCTGGAAACCCCCCTCAGGGACCCCTGGGGAACTAATGAATCACAGGTCTATAATGTTATACATCATTCTTTTTGGGAGGAAGCGTTGCTTAGATGTTGGACTTGGGACAGATCGTGCTTTAAGTGGAGTTTTATTGTAACCGTCACGTGTAGATTCAGTGGATGTGAGTTTATATATCGGGGATGGAAGTCAGCCAATTGGATTTATGCTGCTGTGTGTATTGAATATAATCATGTACATGCACGGTATACATGTGTACTCACTCCTGCAGGGAATATGGCAGATATAATAGGCCTACATTGTTTGTGTTGAGTGTTGGAGCGTGTTGGATGTGTGTGTGTGTGTGTGTGTGCTTTGCGTGATTGTGTAGTGCAATATTCAGGTGTTTACAATTTATGATACAGGCGAACGTAGTCGGGACAGACTGCGTGATCACACAATTTTCGAACCCTTCCGCCTAACAGTCTACTTCGGAAGCGCAGAAAAAACGTAGAAGAAAATAAAGCGGATGCCCCGTCGATCTTCACGACGCTCACAACGCCTCATGCTGCGAGGCGTTGTGAGCTTGTAGATCTACTATTTTCGACTAATGTTCCCCTAAGAATAGGGATGCTAGGGTTCAAGTGGTTAATGTACAAAAACAGTTCCTGTCACACAAAGATTTGGTGGCCCCCCCTGTAGTAACTCTAACCTTCTAGGCCGGGTACTCTAAATCAGTGGTTCTCAAACTTTTTCAAGTCAAGGACCACCAAATCTTATTAGCCTACGGACCCCCATTTAATGGCATCTCTGGGACCCCAATTTATATCGAAAAATCAATGTCAATTTAACTCAGAGAGTGTACAAATGGAACCAAATGGACCCGTTCATTTGGTTCCATTTGTACACTCTCTGAGTTACAGACCCATAAGGGTCCATTTGGTCCCTAACTATCATTTATCTGGGGACCCCCTGGAACTCCCTCAAGGATCCCGGGGGGTCCCCGGACCCCACTTTGAGAACCACTGCTCTAAATCACTATGACAACATGTAGTGTAGAGTCCAGAATCCAGATAATGTTTTCTCCTTTGTCCCTTCTTTCTCTGTTCCACACACTGTCTCCTATACACTATATTCCATTTCTGTCTATCTGTCTCCACCACTCGTTTATCCTCTCTCTTTATCTCTCTCACCTACCTTTCTCTCTCTCTCTCTCTCTCCGCACATAGTTAATTAACAACCTAAAACAAACGGACAAGTCTGACCTAGATTACGAGGAGCCGCTTGACGGCAATTATTCTTCCGTGAAGCATTTTAAAGGCTGGAAAATAAACGTGTCGCTGCAAATTCTCTCCCTCATCCAATCCCCCCCCCCGCCCACATCTGTCTGTGGATGTGCTGCCAAGAGGGTTCCAAGCTCTCTTTCCCTCTCTTTGCAATTAAACAATTAAAACAATTAAGACAAATCAAGCTTCTCCCACGTTAAGAGGCCCTTACACACACACACAGAGTACAAGCCCACACATGTAACACCCCCCCACCTTACCGATTCCGCCTGTCTAGTTTTTCTCCAGGTGATCGAACTCGTTTTCCGACATGCTCAGCAGCACCAGCAGCCGCAGCACGCACGCAAGCCGAAACGGGGCTACACGTTACAATTTAAGCGTTTTGCTTCATTTCCGATGAAACAAATGGGATAAAGCTTCGTGCCAAAAGAACGAGAATCCGGCGCATGGCACGGTTGTCGCTTGCGTGGCGAGGCTTCTCGTGATTGGAATATATGTAGTCGGGCACCGTGCCGGACGCCCCGAGGTCTCATCAAGCCTGTGTAAATGTTTACCCACTGCGTACAGTTTCCATTTCAGCGAGAAAGGCTCTGCCCCAGCTTCACCTTACCACTTAGCGGGGCTCGTATAGGTCTCTGCTATGTCAACGCGGCCATCTCACAAACGTTGGCCCCCCGACACAGCAGCTAGAAAAGGGCCTTTTGCTCGGTTTGCCGGGGGGGTGGGTGGGGGGGGTCCTTCCACGTCAGCTATGTGCGTAAGCCTGTGGCTCTAGCAGCCATTTACTGTCTCGCTGCATTACCTCACCCAAGGATTAATGGCTGGGCTGCTTTGTGTGCATCACAGCATCCTCTGGATCGCTGGTGCAGAAAAGTAAATTGCACGACGGATCCTCCAGCTTGTTTTCTCTGAAGTGGGAATTGACATTGGTCGGGAGCCACTGGAACGCCATGTACTGTACAGCAACGAGTTACAGCGGGGTGACGCTCCTTCGCCTCGCCCGCCAAATCACTGTTTCGTTGCTGTCGGGCAGAAACCTCATATCTCCATATTCTAACTTTTGCATTTATTTCGATTTTTATCCCACGATTTTGTAACCCGTTTTTCACCCATGCAGTGCCAATTGCCTAAGCTTGCAATCCTGGGCGCTACTCTCCCTCTGCCAACCCAACCTAGGGTGTGGGCACTGATGACGCGGAGGAGAGAACACGCCCCCCCCAGCGCCCCCGCCGGGAATCGAACCCAGGACCTTGTAGCTGTGAGGCGCTACCAACTGCGCCACCGTTTCTTTCCGTATTTAATGCCATACTTGATCATACTACAGCGTCACACAAAAAGCACCAAATGTAGCAGATCCACAAGCTCGAAACGCGGCGCGAAGCGACGCGTTTCGAGCTTGTAGATCTGCTACTTTTGATGCTTTTGAATTTGAATCCTGAAAAGTAATAGTTGTGGACGTATGAGATTTCCACCTCGACAGAGACGATTTAATGATTGAATTCAGTGAATCATCTCTCTCTGCATGGAGCAGAAGCAGACACACCCTGCAGAAATAACAGCGTTAATTGAGCTTAAAGCCGTTAGCTTGCTGTGAATTATGCCGCGGCGAGCGTTGAGAGAGAGAGAGAGCCTCCATTACGTGGCCGCGTCTTTAACTGCACATACCGTAATATGTAGTGGTAGGGGTCCCTGCTTCATCTCTCTCTCAGCTAAGGGGTCCTTGGCTTGAAGACTGGCTGTCTGTGTTTAGGAGTGTGTAGCAGCTAGCTCTCACCAGCCGTTAATGACAGACCTTCAGGCATTGTTGCCTAATTGATTTTCTCTCAGTTCGTGGTTGTTAAGCTAGAACAGAGTATAAACGGTACTTGAAAAAAACACAAGCATAAAGAATGAGATCAGGCTGTGTCTTAGCAGGGCTCCTGTTTTATTCCATTAAGAAGCAGGTTTTTGGCAATACCGGGTCGCTATGACTTCCGGGCAAAGCATTACTTTCACACAATTGATGGGTTCCGCTCATTAGCATCAAGACGAACACTATTAAATGTACACACACATAACATGCTTCCAAATCATTGTAAGTGATGCACAAGCAAGCTCCTTATGTTTTGGGTGTTAAATTAATTAATTAATTGATTCTGGCACTGAATGAGTTAAAGAATTCAACGTCTAGGTGTACGATGTTGAGTTTCAAGACACAATGTGGAGGCTCAGAACCACCCGACAGGAAGCAGAGAGTGGTTGCTCCCACTGAGTTTCCTTAACTCAGGGTTACAGACCAGTCTTTGCCTTGCCTACTTGTTGTCAATTAGTTGTACGAGCTCTTGTCTTATTGGTCTTATTGGTTCTTGTTCATGTTTATTCGATACTCATTTGATACTTATTTGTTTTAGCTCTTGCTCATTTGATTGTCCTACTTGTCTCATCTGTTTAAAGGATCTACACCAAGCAATTTAAACAAAAAAAATAATATTTAATATCATATTGTTTATGTCCCTCAAACGTTTTTCAAAAGGTTTGAGCCTAAATCAAGCCTCAGATATACTCATTCCAACTAACTTCTCTCTGGCTTATAAAGCACTTTCACCTGCAATACCACATTGTCCTGTTTGGCACGGGCGCTATTGAGCCAGTTTGTATGCATGTTATCTCCTGGTTCTGTGTGTTTTTTTTTTTTTAAACTTTTTTTTGTTGGAACTGAAAAACGGGAGAGATTGTATTGCTTGTGCGGGGGCAAATCAGTTTGGTCTGTTTTGAGACCAATTTACATAAGACCCCAGATATGCTGTGAAAGCCTGAGTGCTCAAACTGGGGTCTTTTTTTGGGATAGAAGAGAGGTAGGGAAGACCAAAAACACAAAAAAGAAGGAAAAGTAAAAATTCATGGTATAGTCCCTTTAAGAAAGTAGGTAGCTGATATATTGCACTTTTACCTTAGCACTAGGTATACTCTTAGTTGCTTGTTTTAGAAGAGAATGCACTTAAAGACTTCTGGTGATTAGTAGTTTCCTTCCCTACCTATGTTGAATGCACTTATTGTACGTTGCTTTGGATAAAAGCGTCTGTTAAATGACTGTAATGTAAAGTAAGGGCCCATTTGGACCTCTTGTGGTCCCGCGGACCCGACGTTGAGAAACCAGATGAGCTATAAACATATGGGTTTTACAGTACGGTATGTCCTCCCCCCAAGGTCGTGCCCACAAGCAATTTAAATCATCAAGGTCGTTCACCGAGTCCCAGGGCCATAAGAGAAGGGATTCACTATCTGTGGTCCCCCTTAAAGCCACAGCTAAGGGCCTGGGCCCAAATGATTCATCACATGATGATTAGCATGAGGCCGGCCCTGGTATCCGCGCTGCGCTAACCCCAGCTCCATGTTGGAGGCTATTTTGGAGATGAGCTGCATGGGCATCTCCACCGCAAACCATGGTGCCTCAGATGTGGCCCAGAGATACACGCGTTGTCTCTTAACAATTTGACAAAAAAACCTGCGAACCATATGAGCAGCATAGGATCGGTTTTCATTCTGTGTGATCCTTTGTGTGTGTGTGTGGAGTGGTGTAAAGTAACTAAGTACATTTACTCAAGTACTGCACTTAAGTACAATTTTGAGGTACTTTTACTTTACTGGAGTATTTTACATTTTCTGTACTTTTACTTCTACTCCACTACACATCAGAGGCAAATATTGTACTTTTACTCCACTACAATTATTTGAAAACTTTAGTTACTAGTTACTTTGTAGATTTTGATTATTATCACTTCAGCCCTATATACATATCGGGTATTTGAAAATAGCTGATCTACAAGCTCACAATGTGTCACGATGCAAAGCATTGTGAGCTCGTAGATCGGCTATTTTCTAAAGATCTTTAGAACTTGTGAAATGGGACATTCTGCATAATGAGTACTTTCTACTTTTGGTACTTTAAGTAAACTTTGACACCAATACTTTTGTACTTTTATCATTTTTTAGTACCGGACTTTTACTTGTAACAAAGTACTTCTACATTGCAGTATTGATACTTTTACTTAAGTAAAACATGTGAGTACTTTTTCACTGGTGTGTGTGTGTGCGCGCGCACACACACGTGCACGCATGTGTGTGTGTCTTTGTAGGGGGTAAAGTGAGTCAGAGCTGGTGGTGGCAAAGTTGGCCTGAAGATGGAAAGTGAAGACAACCCAAAGCTTTGATTTATACTACGTTGTGTGCCGGTGCCGCGCAGCAGAAAATAGCAGATCTACAAGGTTGTAGATCAGCTATGATCGGTGCGCGCCGCAGCACTCAACCCAGTATAAATCAGGCAACACAGTTACTACCCGCACATGTGGCATTGTGAGTGATTAAACTAAGGGTTTGTTACATGGCTTATAGCCCACTGTAGTAAAGTTCAGATCATCTTACATAGAGGCACAGAATGTACAAACCCCACTACTCTATCTCTAACTGTACTCCGTGTGACTTGGGGGTAATGACAGTGGGCGGCCATAGCTGAATGGTTGGACAGCCCGCCTGAGAAACCAGAAGGTCCCAGGTTTGATTCCAGGCCTCAGCAATGTGTCAAAATGTCCCTGAGCAAGGCACTTACTTAAAGACGGGGTGCCGTGATTTTCAGTGATCCCCCCCCCCCCTAAAACATAATCATCAGGTATTATGGTTATATAGGAGGAAGATTTTTTTCAAAAAAGTGTACAGAAATTGTTAAAATTATGTTTTTATGTGGACACGCCTCCAGTTCATTAAGTATACCTGGTTCTCACCTTAGCACCTCCTCCACCACCTTAGCACCACCCACCTGTCCTAGTCCCTCCTCCTCCTCATGCCCACACCTGTTGTGTTATGATAATGAGGGGGAGGGTATGTTTTTACTATGTCACTAAAGCGCTGTATCTCTATTGGCACGTTTGACCCTCAAGGTTTCAGCCTCCAGGTAGAAACTCAAAATAGTCAGAGAAGACATAAAACACCATAAAAACACCACCAGGGGGCTTAATGAAGTTCTATCAACCTCATAGACACATGAAAAACAGAAAAAGTGCAAAACCATGGCACCACCTCTTTAACACCCTAACGGTTCCCCGAGCATCGACTGCTCCTGTTACTGAGGATGGGTTAGATGCAGATATACCTCATTTCACTTTGTATGTGATTATACAGTGACAAATACCACAAAGGCCCATATCGTCTCTGTCGGGTGGAAACCTCATATTATATCCAAAACTGTCACTTTTCAGGATTCAAATTCAAAAGCAGCAAAAGTAGCAGATCTACAAGCTCGAAACGCAATCTGCTACTTTTGATGGTTCTGCGTGCCGGTGTATGATGCAAGTACGGCGTTCATTTATGAAAAAAAACACAAAAAGTTAACACATTGACTGCCATAGATGTCTATAGACATCATTTGGTGATTACGATAGAGGGCGCTCTTCCGCAACCTGTGAGTGAATCTAGGACTCCTGTAGAAGAATACACCCTGAAATCACGTGAACTAAAAAAAAATCCAGCCCGTCTGGTCTAACGTTATCAGATTTATAAAAAAATAAATTTATCTCTGATTTCTTTTTCCAGATTGCATTTTTGGTTAAAACAAGCTAAATTCAACTGCCGATAACCATAGAACGAAAGATCGTGGTTACAATTAAAAAAAAATTGGATGAAAGAATAGACCCTCGTCTTTCCCCCCAGACATCTGATGTTTACATCGTTATTGAGAAGAAATGTCTGTGGGTCCCGAAAGATTAGTAAAAATGCTGGCAGTGGCTGATTAATTAATTCATTAATTAATTCCAGTTAATGTTTTAAGATATGGAGACGGCAAGGACATCATATTATTATTATTCAGTTTGCAGGTTTGTAGTGTATACCCACGGTTGGGGGGTTTTGCATGGCGTCTAGCAGAGCAGACTGGCAGTGCCCCCATGCCTTATACAGAGGAATGCTTGTAAACACAGTCCCCTGTCTGCTCTGCCCTCAGGGTACAACCAGAACCCTGCAGCCTGTGTGTGGGCCGTCTGCCCCCCCCCCCCCCCCCCCACCGAGGGAGTGCTGTCGTCTTCGCGGTGTCCTCTCTGCTGGCGGACATGTTTTAACAGCCCTCTTCCTCCTAAACACTTACCAGTGGTATGAGGATGAAGATCGCCTCCATGCCGCTGCAGCAGCAGCAGCAGAGCCCTCCTAATGTTTAATTAATAGTGTTTCTCCACTTATATATGCACAGCACCAAATGGTTAGTAGCTCTAGTATGTTTATTATAAGTCTGGCTTTTTAATTATTGCTCGCATTCATCACTTGCCGCAGCAGCGCATGTGGAAAGTTGCACGCTGTTTTGGGGAAGTCGGGGTGCGAGAGAGGCGTGGGTACCATACAGAATGAATGAGGTCATGATAAAAATAAAAAAAAAAGGTTCTGCATAGCCGCGGTTTTGCGAGCTGGAGTGGTCTTTTTAACCCTTTAAGACCGGGAACGCATCTGTGTCATTTTTAGATTTTGAGGTAAAAAGAATAGCATAATTTTACACTTTGGGCTATTCAAAAATAGCAGATCTACAGTATAAGCTCATAGCGCGGCACCGAGTGCCACGCTACGAGCTTGTAGATCTGCTATTTTTGAAAAATCTTGAATATTTGTGCAACTCTTTACAAAATGTCTTCTAAGTCACCAGTCAACAGTTTTTTGAAAAAACGTATGACGTTATTTCATTGGTTCTCAAACTTTTTCATGTCAAGGACCCCCAAAACTATATGTTTTTAGAAAATAGAAGAAATACAAGCTTGTAGATCTGCTATTTTTAAAAAATTTTGAAAATGTGTGCACATCGGTGAATATATATATAATCTCTTAAAGTGAATATTTTTAACAAAAATCTTTGCTTCTGGTGGGTCCCTGGAATCAATTATTTTGAGACGGGGACGGACGGACAAGTATGAAAAAGTTTGAGAACCACTGATATAGCAACATACGTTCTTTATGGAAAACTGTTGTGGATTTAGAAGACATTTTGTAGAATTGGGGCTTCAGGTCTTCAATGGGTTAAGCAGGGAGGTGGTCAGCGGGAAGCTCACACATGCTGACGAGACCACCAGAGGTAGCGGTTCGTTCTGGAGAGAAAACGGCAGGAATGGAAATAGCGATCGCGTCCAAAGAAAAGGAGCCCCGGGATTGGAGCGGTTTGGAGGGGAGAGGGGGGGTGGGGAGCGAAATCCCAGATCTCAGTTTGTGCAGCAAATCATAACAGCATATCAATATCCTGGCCCGTGTCCTACGGTAATAGAGCGAGAGGCAGCGGGCGGTGGGCTGTCGGAGGAGGGAAGGGGATATGATGGAGTTAGAAAGTGGAGAGAATAACTGACAGGAGGCAGGAAGACAAGCCGAGGCAGACGGCCTGATGCCTGATGCATGGCCGTCTCCAGAGAGAGGAAGCGAAGATGAGGCGGAAATGGGAGGTGGAAGGAGGTTATAAATGCTATGGAGCCTGACCGATATGTATCAGTCTGGCTGATACTGTATGTCCTTTGACTTTTTTTTTACTACATCGTGATAAGGCAATTAATGCAGTCCAGATTTTTTAACCGCTTTTAACCTGGTGTCTTATTTTGGGCATGTTATTATAGGCAAATATTTTAAAACGATTTCAAACATAAAAAATGAGCCTGTAGATTTATTATTTTCGGCTTTTTATGCCTTCATTTAATAGTATAAAGTAGACTGACAGGAAATGGGGAGAGAGAGGGATTGAAGCGCAGCAAAGGTCGTCGGGATTCGGGACTCGAAACCCCGACACGCTGTCAGGCTGCATCAGCTTGAGCCTAGGTGCCCGGACCACTACGCCAGCCATCTGGGCCGACATTTTGAACAGGGTTTCAGTGCTTAAATACTAGCTGTATAATGAAGTTTAGTTCATGTGTGCAACTTTAATGAACAAGTGTTTGCTTGTTAATTAAAGTTAATCGTTCTTTTCATAGATACAATAAAATAAAATTACTTGATTACTGTAATTGTTTTATCTATAAAAAACATATTTGTTATTTGTATTTGTCTGTTTATCTTCCTGTTAAGTTAAATCTTCTCAAATAAGTTACGTGTTTCAAATTGATTTAGAAAACTTTCCAAAATAACTCAGTCAAAGCATCGGTAATATAGGTGGTCGGGATCGACATCGGACCCAGAAATGTGGGAGGAGGAATGATGGGTTCTGTACAGGGTTTGGGTGTTTTTTGGGTCCTAAACGTGCAATCAGACTCACAGATACCGCGGTGTAACGGGAGCCCCAGCTGTCCTGTGGTCTGAGCGGCTTGTAATGAGAGTAATGGAGCCTGCCTTAAAGGCACGCCTGCTAGCCAACCTCCGTTTCTCAGTGTATACCCCCCCCCTCCACTTTTTCTTCTCGCGTTCTCGCCACCCCTTTTTTCCACGTTCTCCGTCTCTCCATATACCTCCAGCGACAACTTTCTCTGCTCCTCCTGTTTTCTTCTCTCTCCATCTGTCTGTTTTCCATTTGAACCCTTCATTACCTGACGTGGGACCACCGCAGTATATCCTCATCCGGAGGTTTTTTTTTCTCCCTCCTTTTGTGGATTTAATTATGAATTAGGATCAAACGTGCTCTCTCCTTCTCTAAAAGCCAGGATAGTTTGTCTAATCAGCCCAAATTATAGAACACTTTGTCAGCAGGCCGTTTTTCTCTCTTTGCTGGGAAATCCAGTATTATTTAATGGCATCAAATCAATCGTTTCTCACACACACACACACACACACACAACACACACACACACACACACACACACACACACACACACACACACTGCTGTCTCATTGTTACAAAATGGCTGTCTCTGGTGTAATTTTGGCGTAAAGCGAAACAGTGTGCTGTTTTGTTTGGATGCTGGATTGATGAGTGTTAATAATAACTGCATTCTGGCTGAATATACGGACATATTTACGATAACTATAATAGGTTGGGAGTGGGACTGGGCCTTTTAGATACCGTTGGCACCATTTCAATGCAAATCAAATATACAGTATGTAGCTCTAGAAACTATAGAGGTAGTGATTCCATTCACTGTCGTTGTATGGTAAAACAATCACACTTTTAGCGCACAAAAGTAGACAAACAACTTCTGCTTTGTTTGTGTACATGTGGATATCATGGCCAGGTAGCCTATAGCTCTGCAATCCTAGGTTGCTCTGCCAAAGTGCAACATTGCTTTTTAGGACCAGGAAAGACAGATTGATGGCCATGCCCTGTTTTACAAGAGTAAATATATATATTAGAACATTCACAGTCAAAGTGTAGCTCGCATAGGTTTAAGATAATTGATAACTATGTGTCAGTGGCGGCTGTGGCTCAGGGGTAGAGTGGCTGGTAGAGTGGCCAGATGGAAACCGCAAGGTTCCCAGTTCGATTCCCGGGCTCCCCCAGAGTTAGTGTCGAAGCAAGACACTGAATCCCTAATTGCTCCTGATGAGCAGGTTGGTGCCTTGCATGGTTTCCTCCGCCATCGGTGTATGAATGTGTGTGTGAATGGGTGAATGTAATGCACAATCTATGTAAAGCGCTTTGGATAAAAGCGCTATATAAATGCACCATTTACCATTTACCAATGAGGAGACCTCTTCTCCCATAGAGCTGTGGTTCTCAATGCGTGGTACGGGGACCCTCAGGGGTCGTCGAGTTGGGCTCCAGGGGGTCCCCACCTAAATGATCGATAGTTTGTGTGTACAAATGGATTGGATTTGTACACTCCCAGAGTTAAATTAAAGATTTTTACAGTATAGATTGGGTTCCCAGAGACAGAAAATCGTATCAACTGGAAGTCTGTGGCCTAATGGACATCAAACTGGGGGTCCTTGAAAGAAAAGAGGCTGAAACCCCACTTCCATAGAGCAATGGAAGTCCATCACACTGTAAATGTGGACAATGCGCCAGAGATGAGCTAACTGTACACACTGTACAAATATGGAGTGCTTATTTAGCTCTCAAAGTGTAGAAATGGACCCGGTAGGGTGGACATGCATCACCTGCGATTGGCTTTTAAGGGAAACCTGCCTCCCCTCTACCTCTCTCTGTATCTCTGGCTCTCCTCTCACCCACTTTCCATTATTTTAAAGCTGAAATTAAATTGCCGAGAACAATACAGGACAAAAGGAGGGCAATAACAAGAATCTATTCCAGGAGGCCATACAGCAGTATCTGCAGTCTCTCTACTTAATGACTCCTTGCAAACAGGCGACTGAAAGAAGAAAAAAAAAGTCCCATGCTTTTTCTGTGATTGCTTTTTTCTCCTTCCTTTGCGTTGCTATGAACGCTTGGTCAGAGTGTTTGTTTATGAAAGCACTCCTCTCTCTCTCGTCTTGTTCTAAGCGTTTCTGTGCCGTCGTGTCGTTGTACTGTAGCGCATGCAGCAGACCTCGGGAGCCTCGGACACGCAGCGCCTGTCCAAGGACGCATTACAGCGCCGCGTTATCAGAGAAGCCGATGTCCTCCCGGTTCGCAACCTTGGCTCGCGTCCGCGGCGCTACTCGGCTGCTTCCCGCTAACTGAATTGGCTCAGAAACGGCCGGGGCCTTTTCCCAGATGTGATGTACTGTATGTGGATCAAGGGCTTGCAAAATAGAAGAGGCAGCAATTGCAACTATACGACATTGAAATCATTCCCAATATCTGCCAGAAAAATGTAGCTTTTAAATTAAATTAAGGGGCGTATTGATTATGCTAAGCATGAATAATGTCAACTTGAGAATTCAGTGGATATTGCTGAAAGGCTATTTGTAATTTCATACGCGCGCCGAAGATTGAAACCAGCCCTATATTAATCAGTTATAATGGCCGCTGTGTAAAACAATCCACGTGAATTTCCACCGCGACGGGAGCTCGCGGAATTTCGTTTCATTTTCGAAGGGCCAAGATGACAGTATTTTAATTTTAATTCCCTAGGTTTCCTTGACTTCAGTTCAGCGTACGGTCGTCGAAGAAGATCCTAATTCGGCGGAAAATCACTTAATTACTTTGGCTTTTGAGAAAATCCGCCAATCGGGGGGGAGTAAGAGCCTTGTCTTCCTCCGCGAAACCGAAGGGTGAAGAGTTTGTGTTATTATTAGCCCGTGTGTTTGGCAATCAATCTGAGGGACGGGGGCTTGCCAAAACGCAGAAAAGCCCAGGTCAAGGTCTTGGGACATACAGACAATTAGGAGGGGAAAGCCATGGGAGAGAGAGAGAGAGGGAGAGAGAGAGAGCGAGAGCGCCAGGCAGTTGTAAATCTCAGCCACGGCCAACTTTATGACACAGGAGGATAACACATGTCTAGATCGAGGGTGAGGGGATTAATTTGGCCATTTCTCCCCGACTCCGAGAGGCTTATATATAGGGACCAGGATAGTTTATTTCCCCGCCACAATGCAATGGCCTTGGGATCCTGCGGTCCTGATTGCAGCTGCATGGGGGTTGGAAGGCGGTGGCATAGCGCCGCGGCTACATGACTCATCGCTTGGAGAGCTCGATCAGCCTCTCATGGAAGCCTTCAAAAACGTAAACGGGCCATCTTCAACTCGTCAATGGGATTCTTGGGACCGGCCTCGTCTCTGTGCCAGAGAGCTGTGTGTGTGAGACACATTACTCACTATAAGGGCCCATTACGAGTGTCCTTTTGGCCGTGATTTTTTAAAAGGTCAAAGGAGCAATTTGGTTTTATCATATTGATAAGCAACATGTATTCTGTGTGTGTTTGTTTTAAATTAGGTCTCGTTCCCCCAGAGCCATAGCCTTTTCACACCTCAGTGCGCTGGCGTGTGTTGTCCAGACTCTGTGCAGTTCAGTGTGTGTGTGTGTGTGTGTGTGTGTGTGTGTGTGTGTGTGTGTGTGTGTGTGTGTGTGTGTGTGTGTGTGTGTGTGTGTGTGTGTGTGTGTGTGTGTGTGTGTGTGTGTGTGTGTGTGTGTGTGTGTGTGTGTGTGTGTGTGTGCGTGCGAGCCAAGGTTCAGGTGATTACCTCCACCGTGTCCTCAGACCATATAGATGTCACTTCTCCACAGCCACTGGTCTCCTCACATTAAAGATCAAGCCCTCGCTCCACTCTTAACCCCAGGGGTTAATGAAGGCCCCGCAGAGACCCCTCACTGGATCCTTGTCCGTCTACTGGCCCTCAACCCCCCCCCCCTCCCTATACTGGTCCCCTCTTAGATGTGGGGACCGTTTCCATGGCAACTAGCATGTGTTTTGTGTACACAAGGTGGATGTCGGTTGCAAGTGGGTTTTTCTTTCTTTTTTTGTTTGGAGGGGGGGGAGGGGGAGGTGGGGGTTGTTCAGGAAATGAATCTCTGCGGAGAAATACAGGTCATCATCACTGTGAGGTCAGAGGTGAACCGAGCCTGGGGGAAACCACTGCCCCCCGCCCCCTGCACCCCCACCTCCTACTCCTGTAAACCCCCCAGTCTCTCTCCATCCGCTCAGCCTAAACCAGTTGTGGAAAAAGTACTCACATTTTATACTTAAGTAAACGTATCAATACTGCAATGTAGACATACTCTGTTACAAGTAAAAGTCCGGAATTAAAAATTTACTTGAGTAAAAGTACAAAAGTATTGGTATGAAAATGTACTTAAAGTAGCACAAGTAGAAAGTACTCATTATGCAGAATGTCCCAAAAATCTTTTGAAAATAGCAGATCTACAAGCTCACAATGCGTCTCATCGCAACGCATTGTGAGCTTGTAGATCGGCTATTTTCAAATGGTCGAAATGTATAGGTTAATGTGTGTAAAAGTACTCATAATGCAGAATGTCCCATTTCACAAGTTTTCAAATGTATAAAATGTAATACAATCTTTTGAAAATAGCAGATCTACAAGCTCACAATTCGTCGCATCTTGTAGATCGGCTATTTTCAAATGGACAAAATGTATATGGGCTGAAGTGGTTAATGTATGTTTTGTCAAAATCTACAAAGTAACTAGTAACTAAAGTTTTCATATAATTGTAGTAAAAGTACAACATTTGCCTCTGAGATGCAAGTAAAAGCATTGAAAATGTGAAATACTCCAGTAAAGGAAAAATACCCAAAAATTGTACCAAGGGTACAGTACTTGAGTAAATGTACTTAGTTACTTTACACCACTGAAAGCTACCCCCACCCCCCAGTCTCTCTCCATCCACTCAGCCTAAACGCCAGTCCCACCTTTACCCCCCCCCCCCCCCCCTCCACCGGCTATGATTAGAAACCATAACCTCATGCTTCACTGTCGCTCCGCCGTCTGGCGTCCATTTGATTAAGAGAGGGCAGGACCATGCGTGTGTCCGACAGGAGACTGCAGCTCTAGGGGAGATTTGGGGGCTAATCACCTACATTGGGGCTGATTGTATACCCCGACCCCCCCAAACCCCCCTATCTCCCTGTGACATGCTAATCAGGCTGGTGTTGTGGAAGTCTGGGGTTTCCACTCTGACACATGTAATGGGGTCTTTGATGCGGTTGGTGGAAGAAGTATGTTTTTTACTTAAGTAAAAGTAGTAATACCACAATATAAAAATACTCTTTCTTTATTTCTTTCTTTCTTTTTATTTGTTTTGAACATCATACAATACAAAAGTCACAACAAAACAATAAAGTAAAGAATACAAAATATTTAAAAAACGATGTCAACTATCTCAATGAACAATAAATCATAAGTGTTCGAAATGGAGCAGGAAGAAGCTAATGCTTATGATATCCTACCCCCCATTACAATTTCATATTTACACAAAATCTCATTAGAATATATCTTAATATATTCTAATAAGATTAATATATCTTAAAAAGAAAAAACAAATAGAAAAAACTAATTCATACATACATTTGTACTTCAATACAACTTCACCATGCACAAACCTATCCATCACCACCAACAATTCACATAAAAATTTCCCTCCTCATTGCTATAGGGCTGTTACAAGGCCTGTATTAAAAATGTTACACAAGTATTGGCATCAAAAACTGTCAAACTTTTAAGATATTTTCGAATAAATGAAGTATAAAATAGGGCTTAAGTAGTCAAAGCAGCACTATTTAACTTTCCTCTTCTACCCCGGATTTGAACCCGTTTTTTTTATTCATTGATTGAATAGCAGTTTGCAAAAAAAAAACACAGAAAAGTACAGTTCAATACAAGGTCTACTAAGAGGATTTCAAACCCCCCAAAAAGCCTATGGCTTCCTCCTGTGCAAGTGCTGAAATTCTTACTATTGAGCTAATAGAGCCTGTCTGCTTGCTCAGGGGATAAATGTAATCTTGACCATCAGGTTAAAATTCACGTCAGATCCTGTGTCGAGGTGAGACATGACCTTTGACACAACATAAATGTATTATTAATAGAAGAGCAGGGAGACTAAATACAACCACCCCAATTGTATAAGTTATATTGTATTAACATACTCTACCAGATTGTACAAAATTACATTTTATTCATTTAAAAAAAAGATGCATAGTGCTGCTTTAAGTTTTCGAATAACAATCTAAATCTGGAAAGTAACAAGTAACTCAAGTTATATTGTGGAGTAAAAAAGTACAATAATTGCCTCTGACATGTAAGTAAAAGTATCAAAAATGTACCCAAGTAAAGTAAAAAATATCTCAAAAATGTACTTGAGTAAATGTACTTAGTTACTTTCCGCCCCCCCGCTCTGCCATGTCTCAGCCCCTCAGGCCTGTGTCTGCGTGGCTGATTGCTGCTTTGATGTGATCCCACAGGTTCCTCCACACCACAGGGGGAGCATGTCAGCGTCATTAACAGGATTAAAAGACGCTAATTACTTAACAGGCTGGCCTCTTTAACCACTTTCAACCTGGTGTCACTATTTTGGTGCATGTCATTATAGGCAAACTACATTTTTTCCTTTTTTTTCTTTTCCCCAAAAAATAGCAGATCTACAAGCAAACGACGCATCACATTGCGTCGTGTTATGAGACTATTTTAGCTAATCACTGTAGTAAATAAATAGGGTCTGAAGTGGTTAAAGGGATGGGTCTAATTGGTTATTGTCCATGCTGATATGTCCAGCCCCTATACCGCCAGAATGTACATGTTTTGAGGAGGTTTTATCGTTGACACCTACTGTACTTTTTAAAGAGCCTCTCCCCCCAAAATTGTGTTTTTTGGGTGTCTTTGATGTCTTTTTGTAGCTTGCCTGTGAGTCCTCTTAGTTTCTTGCACTCTGCACATCTCCAAAGCATTTATTTTTTTAGATTATTATATATAGATTTGATGCAGGGCACGCAACTTGGATGAGGTGTAACGCCACATGTCGTGGAGCCAAACTAAACGCATGCATTGGACAATGAGGAATTATGCAGGGATGTTGAGTGTCACAAAATAATAGTGCTCCACGTAAACCCAACACCACTGTGGCTCCCATCAATGAGGAAGTGACTGAATTGTTTGTTTTCGTCATGGTGAGTTAGGTGTTGATATCATCTATGGATACTCCTTCTGGAGGATCAAACACATGCATAATTCATAGGATATGGAATACTAAATGAGGCAGAAATAGAGCAAAGACATGTAGAGAGACATGTTCATTTAATGTACAGGGATGATTGTTCTGATCATTTAAACCACACCAGAGGACAAGTGGACAGGGACTTTTTGAAAGTTTGTTCGTTCAACTTTTTTTGTTTGTGTGCAGCGTTCTTGCATTGGGGAGACTTTGCCAAGAACGTTGCAGACAAATTGGGCTCTATCTTTGCAGAATGGCATTTCCTCAACTCATTCATTGATTCCGGGGGCACCGCTGTGCACTTTTTGAAAAATGAGTGTCGGATCTGAAGATCTTAGATTAATGTCTGTTCTCTGGCGTACAATACCACGAATAAGCGCTGAGTTCCAGCCGGTGACCTCCTAAATAAGGCCATTAACGGCAATCAAAGTGAAATATATATATTTTTAAAGTGGATTTGGGGTTCGGATAAAACGTCGGGGCAGGAAACCTTTCATTAAAGACACACAGATGAATCTTGGGTATTGGGGACTTTCTGCTCTCGGGGCTCCAGTTAGATCCCCAGATGATGGTAAATCAATCTGAATATCCGTCTGTGTCATCACACAGGCTAATGGTTATGAAAGAGGCCTGTGAGAAACCAACGCGACCGGGGAACTTTTCTCCTCTCCTCTCTGCACTCCCCTCAGTCCAGAGTTCAAGCCTCTTTTCTCTCCGTCTGTCTTTCTCTCTCTCTCTCCCTCTCTGTCTTTCTGTCTTTTGCCACTTGCCCTTTCTAAGGAGGAGAGATGTGATTGAAGACAGACACGGTATTGAAAATAAAAAGGAAAAACATTTGCTACAATATCTGCCTTTTAACTCGTGCCGCTCTTGTCGTTGCTGGATTTTCTCCTTCTGCCCGAGACTGACCTTTACCCCAGTATGTTCTCATCGGCTATTTCAAATGTTTTCTTTTCTTTTTTCTTTGCCAGTGGTGGAAAAAAGTACTCAAAACGTTTTACTTAAGTAAAAGTATCAATACTGCAATATCGAAATACTCTGTTACAAGTAAAAGTACGGGATTCAAAATTGACTTGAGTAAAAGTACAAAAGTATTGGCATAAAAATGTACTTAAAGTACCAGAAGTAAAAGTACTCATTATGTAGAATGCCCCCATTTCACAAGACAGATCTTTTGAAAATAGCAGATCTACAAGCTCAGCTCAATGCGACGCATTGTGAGCTTGTAGATCGGCTATTTTCAAATGGCCACAATATATATGAAGGGCTGAAGTTGTTAGTGTATGTTTTGTAATAATAATCTAAATCTTTAAAGTAACTTTAGTAACTCAAGTTTTGAAATAATTGTAGTGGAGTAAACGTTTAATATTTGCCTCTGAGATGTAGTGGAGTAGAAGTAAAAGTACTAAACATTGGAAATACAGTAGGGGAGAGTGGGGTAATGTGAGGCACTTTTTACATTTTCTCCCCTCTAGGTGAGCTAAAATGATATATCAGTAAAATGTACACATTTCCCATACATTTGGGATGTTTCCTAACAATGGAAATTATCAGAATGTATTCAAGACAAAAGGCAGTGAAAATATGATTGTTTTAAAAAAAGTTTTCTGGTGTCTCACTTTACCCCAGGTCTGGGGTAAACCGAGACAAACCAGAAAAATCAATGGGGTAAAGTGAGACACCAGACCACTTTTTTTAAAAACAATCATATTTTCACTGCCTTTTGTCTTGAATACATTCTGATAATTTCCATTGTTAGGAAACATCCCAAATGTATGGGAAATGTGTAAATTTTACTGATATATCATTTTAGCTCACCTAGAGGGGAGAAAATGTAAAAAGTGTCTCACATTACCCCACTGTGTCTCACATTACCCTATGTTCTTGGCATTTTCTACAATGTTTATGACATAAAAAGTAAAACATATGCAATGTAATATTAGATTAAAATATGTTTAAGTACTAAACTTAGACACTTAGGGTAAAGTGAGACAGTGTCCGACTTTACCCCAAGCCATTTGTCTCACTTTACCCCACAGCCACATTTTGGTGAAAAGGACCACTTTTAGCAATTCTGGCTAATCTACAATTAGCATTAATCACATGGATGTATAGGTTTGTAGTTCATCAACATGCATGACATAAGTTTTTCTACCTGAATCAATTTTCTTTGACACAACAGCTGATTATGTTGACAGCCCAAAAAATTACTTTTACATGCAAAAAACATATTTTAGTGAAAAAAACATGCTTACCACAACACAATGAGGTCCTCTCCTCCATGGTAAGTGGGAAATGGGAGGGGCTTCAAAATCTAATGGTCATATGACCACACAGGTGTTGTGGTCAGGTGATAAGGGGGGTGTCTCACTTTACCCTGTGTCTCACATTACCCCACTCTCCCCTACTCCAGTAAAGTAAAAATACCTCAATACTGTACTTAAGTACAGTACTTGAGTAAATGGACTTAGTTACTTTACCCCACTGACCCCCAGTATGTTCTCATCGGCTATTTCAAATATTTTCTTTTTGTTCTTTTTTTCTTTCTTTTTCTTTCTGACATCCTTCCACTTGCAGTGCAAAACCAGGCACAGCAAAACCCTTTTTTTGATTAGGTTTTAGATTGATGGTTGATCTGACCTTTAGGTAGGGTATATGTTTTATTTATAAAGCATTTGTCAAAACAAGAGTTACAAGGTGCTGCTATAATGAAAAAAATCATTACATAAGAAAAAAGAGAAGAAAGTAACAGTAAAACAGAAACTGCACGGAAGACAAACACGTAACAAGACAAAGTGCTTGCAAAACAAGTGAGTTTTTAAACAGCTTTTTAAAACAATCAACTGACTGCCAAGCAGTGGTGGAAAAAGTACTCACATTTTGTACTTAAGTAAAAGTACAGATACCACAATGTTACAAATAAAAAGTCCGGTATTCCAAATTTACTTGAGTGAAAGTAAAAAAGGTATTTGCATTAAAACATACTTAACTCATTATTATGCAGAATATCACAATGTATACCGTACAAATGCTTTGAAAATAGCAGATCTATAAAACTCACAACGTGTCGCTTTGCGATGCACTGTGAGCTTGTAGATCTGCTATTTTCAAATAGCCTAAGTATACATAGGGCTGAAGTGGTTAGTTTATGTTTCGTGATAATAATCAAAATCTACAAAGGTGCTAGTAGCTAGAGTTTTCAAATAATTGTTGTGGATTAAAAAGGACAATATTTGCCTATTAGTTTTTAGCCTAGATTTTAGAAGTCAGAAGGCCTTGGTAAGAAGACCTGAGTGATCTCACTGTCTCCTGAGAGCGCAATCATTCAGATATGACCTTCGACCTTGACCTACAATACAGTAATTACCCCAACATGTAATTAGCTTATTTAGGAACCAAATAGCCCACCTTGGATCTGTGAAGTAGCCCATTACAGCTCAGAAATTAAAAGAACATTTTTCTTCTTAGCTTGAATGTTTTATGAAGTTCGAGTAACCCTCGAACTTGATCTTGACCCAATCAAAAGACCCCAATGGAGACAAGCCGTCGTGCTGTCTTGGGTTTAAAATCTTCTTAACAGACCTTGTGTTGAACAGTACTTCCCTGAGCTTGTCTTTGCAAACTGTTAATAAAGTATTCAATCAATAAATCAAAATTACCCCCGGCATTGAATCAGGTCACCTTTCCTGAAACATAATATCTCACTGTTACTAAAACAAACAAAAAAAAGAACTGTGTCTGGAAGCAACCACTGGTTGATTTACACAGACTTGCTGTATGATTATTTCAACGGGTGGTTATGAGAGAGAAGGAGGAGACAAAAGCAGATAGGATGATATCACGAGAAATCCAGCTTTATCGCTCTCATCCATATACTGTAGAGAATTTACCGTAGAGTCAGTTAACCCATTTAGACCGGTAAAGAATCTGTTATTTTTAGATTTCTTTGGCTATTTAAAAACAGCAGATACACAAGCTCATAGCGCGGCACCGAGTGCTGCGCTATGAGCTTGTATATCTGCTATTTTTTGAGTGGTGCCAGCCGCTCCTACACTTGGCCATGTGTGTGGGTCCGTCCGTCCGTCCGAGCACGGCCTCAACAGCTGCAGCTGATTGCAACACAAGGATGCAACCAGTTACACTAATTCAAAGGCACCACTCTCTTCACACTGGGTGTGATTTTTTTTTTTATTGTGAAATTTTGGGGAAATCTTTGAATATATATATATATAATAATAATACGTTTTATTTGTAACGCACTTTATATTTGAAGCAAATCTCAAAGTGCTACAGGATTAAAAACATAAAAAGAAAGAGAAAACAACAATAATAATAAAACAGTGAAATGAATAAACTTCAAATCAAGTCAGCAGGCACAGTAGAAGTTTAAAAAGATAAAACAACTACATCTCTATTTATGCAAATGCCTTGTTAAAAAGGAAGGTTTTTAGGCCCTTTTTAAAAGTGTCAATCGACTGTGGTGCTCTCAGATGGTCCGGGAGGGCATTCCACAGTCGAGGAGCAGCTGAGCAGAAGGCCCGATCCCCCATGGTGCGGAGATTTGTTGTGCGGGGCTCCTGTACGTTTGAGTTTCTGGAGCGGAGTGAGCGGGTGGAGCGGGTGGAGTTCGGGGGTTTGATGAGTTCCTTTAGGTAGGAGGGGGCATTGCTGTAGATGCACTGATGAGTGAGGAGGGAGACCTTGTATTCGATTCTGACGGATATATATATATCTTTAGATCTTTAAAGCGAACATTTGTAACTCAAATCTTTGCTTCTGGGGATTCTACAAATATCTTCTAAATCTTTTTTTTCAACTTTTCTAAGTCAAGGTCTCAAGGACAACCCAAAATTATATGTATTTGGCCACGGACCCCCATCTCAAAATATGTTGTTCCAGGGACCCCCAGAAGCACAGATCGGAGTAAAAAATCTTGAGCTTGTATATTTGCTATTTTTGAATAGCCAAAGAAATATTAAAAATGACACAGATTCTTTACCAGTCTAAATGGTTCAATCTATGTATGATCATTACAGAGAGGCCAGATACTGCGGGACGCTGGTTATCCCGCTATATGATCTCTCTCTCTCTCTCCCTCAGGGTGCTAAGCTGTAGACTAATTGGACTGATAGTGAATGAATTGCACAGCGGGTCCGCAGATCCATACTGTTTGGAGCCGTATACTGTCATCAGCTGTGTTCATCGCTGGACATCAAATATTGCAAAGCCCGGACAAGCAGAGGTATGTACTAGCGCCGCTTTGTTTTGGTTCCATCTGTTAGTTTCCCCAATCCCCATTTAAATGCTGAATCGAGCATAACTACTAGTTTAGTCTCGCCGGTCGCTACGAGTTGGAATAAAAGCTGGATATACCAAACAAACTATTCCTATAAGCTAAACTACGCCGCATCAATGGTTTTACTGGGTAGGCCCTAAAATTGTGATGCCCTTAATCGCAAGGAATTATATTGGGTGATACCGGCACCCTTGGTTCCGGCCGTTGGTTCCGGCCGCCTGATGACGTTAAGTTATTTCCGCTCCCGACCGGATCAGAAACCCGAAAATGGTATTGATCCCAGGCTATAGCCTAAACCTAACCTCAAAACCCTGTCCACCTGGGCGAAACACCAAAGAAAGACTCTCCCGTTGAATGTGTTTGAGGAATCAGTCAACAGCACAACAATAGGCCTGCATTTCTATTGCATCTCTCTCTCTCTCTCTCTCTCTCTCTCTCTCTCTCTCTCTCTCTCTCTCTCTCTCTCTCTCTCTCGCTCTCTCTCACTGCCATGCTATCTTGTTTCCTCCCTCTGACTCCTTTGCCTTTCTCTTTCTTTGTATCACTCTCCCTCCTTGTTATCTCCTCTCTCTCTCTCTCTCTCTGTCTCTCTCTCTTCTCGTCTCTCTGCCATGCGTGTCGGTCGGGGCTCTCTGAGGGACCAAGGCACAAGAAAGAGATCTCCGGGCCCAGAGCTTGAAAAGAGCGAGCGACACACAGGAGCAAGACGGAGGGGGGAGGGGGGAGCAAGGCGACCGCCAAACTCCTTCAGAACAAATTTTAAACTCCTGGTGGTGGGAGGGGGGGGGGGGGGGGCTCTGCTTCTCCTCACATCCTCCACCGATCCCTGCCAATCCGCCGTTCACTGATGCCTGGCGGGCAGCACAAACACCCCCCCCCCCCACGCCCCCCCATCCCCCCCACGCCCCCCCATCCCCCAACCCACCAGCAGTGGTGTAAAGTAACTTAAGTACATTTACTCAAGTACTGTACTTAAGTAAAATTTTGAGGTACTTTTACGTTGGAATATTTCCTATTGTCTATACTTTTACTTCTACTCCACTACATCTCGGAGCCAAATATTGTACTTTAACTCCACTACAATTATTTGAAAACTTTTGTCACTAGTTACTTTGCAGATATAAATTATTACATTATAAAACGTGCATTAACCACTTAAGCCCTATTTTATACCTAGGCTATTTGAAAATAGCAGATCTACAAGCTCACAACGCGTCGCATCGCGACGCGTTGTGAGCTTGTGGGTCTGCTATTTTCAAACATTTTTGTACTTTTACTCTTGGTACTTTAAGTACATTTTGATACCAATACTTTTGAATTATTGACTTTTACTTGTAACAGAGTACTTCTACATTGCAGTATTGATACTTTTACTTAAGTAAAACATTTAAGTACTTTTTCCACCACTGCCTAAGCACCCTCCAACACCCCCCCCCCCCCTTCCTTTCTACAAAACCCAGCTATTGTATCATCATAACCATCTCTACTAATTCCTTAGAACCACTTGAACCCCAGCGTCCATATTCTGGGGAGGAACATATACGCGACAGGTTTTTGAGCTTGTAGATCTGCTGTTTTTGTCAGAGAGATATGGTGTAGATGGGGGGGGGAAGCACTTCAAGAAGTACAGCACTAAGACTAAGGTTTACAGCATTGGTTCTCCGGGGACCCCCAGGGGTCCTCGGGGGGGGTGCCAGGGGGTCAGCAAAATGTGTTAATACAGTGTCACAATCATTTCAACCACTTTAACCATATTTTATACTTTGGCTATTTAAAAATAGCAGATCTACAAGCACATACGAGCTTGGTAGATCTGCTATTTTTGAAAAATCGTGAACAATTTGTGTAAATCTTTGAATATGTATATATCTTTGTTCAACTCAAATCTTTGCTTCTGGGGGTCCCTGGAACAAAATATTTTGAGATGGGGGGTCCGCGGCCAAATACATATCATTTTGGGGGTCCTTTCTTCACAAAGTTTGAGAACCACCGGTTTACAGGATTAACCAGAGGTAGGCTCTGTGTGTGTGTGTGTGTGTGTGTGTGTGTGTGCCCCTGCGTGTAGGTGTATATGTGTGCATATAGGACATGTATACATACATGCCTGTGTGTTATATGATGGGGTTGTGTAGCATTTGGGGCGTCACGCGCGAGTGCAACCGCATGCGCGAGTGCAGCGACGCGTGCCGATTCCAGTCAGTTCTGCATTCTCGGGTTTTGACATATTTTTTTCATTCTCTTTTCTTTCCCTCCCCCCCTCTCTCTTTTCCTGAACTAATTTTCAGGAAATCGGACTTAGAGGGGGGATTACCTACGCTTGCCAGATATTTATGTCAGCGTATGGATATGAGGCCCGTGTGGACCCCCAAAAAAAACAGGCTCGGCCAGTGCTGGGAAGCAATGAAGTACATTTACTCAAGTACAGTGTTGAAGTATTTTTTACTCTACTGGAGTATTCCCAATTTTCTATACTTTTACTTCTACTCCACTAAATCTCAGAGGCAAATATTGTACTTTTACCCCACTACAATTATTTGACAACTTGAGTTACTAGTTACTTTGTATATCTTTATTATTATTATAAAAAAACAAAACACACTAACCACTTCAGCCCTATATATCTTTAGGCCATTTAAATATAGCCGATCTACAAGCTCACAATGCGTCACGTTGCGACGCATTGTGAGCTTTTAAATCGTTTATTAAACATGGCTATGTAAACATTTTATACATTTTTAAAAAAATAGTGAAATGGAGACACTCTGCATAACGAGTACTTTTACTTTTGGTACTTTTAAGTATATTTTGATGCCAATAGCTTTGTACCTTTTACTCAAGTACATTTTGAATACCAGACTTCTACTTACGTAAGTATTTCTACAATGCAGTATCGAAAAAAAATTACTTAAGTAAGAAATGTGAGTACTTCCCTCTGTGTAGCGGCTGAGTTGTTGGACAGGTCCTGGCTCTCTGGCGCTAGGGGACCTGGATAGGATTCCCGGTTAATCAAATTCATAAACACGAAGCCGTCCGCACGGTAATGCAATCTAGTCAGATCTCGGGGCATGTGGTTACTCTGTAGCTCGATGGATGTAGAGCCAGGGGTCTTCAACTGTGGGGGTCCGGCACCCTTTGGGGGTCCTCAGAGTTACTGCAGTGGCCTGCGTTTTTTCTTTTTTGTTTTACATTAACAACCCTATTAGCATCCCTATTCTGAGGAGAACTTTAGCCAAAAAATAGCAGATCTACAAGCTCACAACACGCGAGGCGTTGTGAGCTTGTAGATCGGCTATTTTTGGCAAAGAGGTTTAGGTGTAGAGGGGGAAAAAGAGCAGACCAAGTAAAAAAAAAAAAATAAGTTAAATCTGAAACACAATTTTATAAAATATATAGAGGGGGTCCCTGCTTCAACTCTCTCTCAGCTTAAAATGTAAAAATGATGTTTTATATTAATTGTACAATATGTACATTGAAGGCGGGGAAAGAAGCCTAAGTATTAGTCAGAGCACTGATCAACAGTCTGTGGCAAGTTTGGAGGCAAGTGGAGTGATCGTGTGTTGACCAACCCCGGACGTACTTTTGGAGGTCATTTCAATTATAGTAGTAGGATTATTATTATTACATGGATAAAACAGGACACCGACTATGGCGATGTTACATTTACAGAGAAATCTAAGTTAGAGGACTCTGAAAAGAGTTCAGTATGGACATTATTTGGCATGCTTTACTGTGCGTTCTCTTATATGCCCTTTGTACTGCACTATACGCAAGCACCAGAGCCATATAAGGAGAGTTGCGTCACCTCCGTTCAATTCATCGGGCCAGTCCAATTGCGACTCGGGAGGAAGGAGCCGAATAGTGACAAAGAACTTCCCTGAACTGGAAGTTCTCCGGAATGCACTGGAGTCTATGAGCGTCTGTCACTGTTTTGAGTTAACATGAACCATGTGACCGGCGCTGTTTCTGCCCCTCATTGACGCAACTCTCCAATAGATGGCTCTGGCAAGCACTATTGAGGGTTTACCTGTATATCGTTGCTGTCGGGCAGAAACCTCTTAACTCTACAGTTCGCCCTCGATCAGAATTCCAACACTGGTTGTCATGGGGGCCAGCTCCCACCTGATGTTGTGAGGGAGTCCTGACCTCTCCAGACCGTACTGCATAACTGCTACCTTGCATAAGGTCTTCAGGCTAGGACCTAAGTCTAAGATGAACAGGTCATGTGTATCATTAATAGTCCGTCTTCCAAAGAAGATGATACGATCTCCCACCATGCAATGATTTTGCATGATAAAGCTCCCTGATGGGCCTCTCCCCTTGGGCTTAACCCTCTTGCGGGAGAAGGTCTCTGGATTGATTTTCCACAGATCATTGGAGGTCTGGTTAAAGTAAACAAATTCACCAAATATGTACAGCTCCCCATTGTAAGCAAAGAATGATAGAGAATAGTATGAAGGATATGAAGGAAGGGCATCAGAAGGCATGCTCAGCCAGCAGTTAGTCTTTGTGTCAAACACCCCGATCACCCCGATGATGTTCCTGGACCTCTGGCGCGCAAATACAAACATCTTTGTCCCAATGATGGTGGCAATGCCTGAAACAGTGCCTGAAACGGTGCCTGTGGTGTTAATTAAAGCCCAGAACATAGTGGCGGTGTCCAACTTGTAGATGTCATTAGTGAGTGTACCTGTAGTGCAGGTCTCTCCTCCACAGATGTACATGACCTTCTCCAAGACACAGGTTGAGTGGAACCTCCTCGCCTCTGGAACACTCCCAAAAGTCCTGGGCTTGAACAGACTGTGGGTGTCGACATTAAATGCATAAAGCGTGTTGCCGTAATAAAGCCCTCCCCAGAAGTAGACGATGTCCTCTATGAGCACAGCTGTGTGGGCCCTGCAGCGGTCAAGCGTGCTTACTTCTCTTCCAACTGTCACTGAGGGCAACGTCATCCAGCGTAAAGTCACCGTGTTGAAGACGTGCACATGAACGTGCACATGAATCTGAGCTGTTTTGTCTTTTTGACGAAGTAAGAAGTAACCTTCAAAGAAATACACCTTGTGTCCAACTGCAACAGCGTCATCATAACCGTATGTTTGTGGTCCTCCATTCTGGCGCACCGTCCAGGAGAGCATTTCTCACAACTTAGCTGAAGTCTCGCTCCGTAAAGAAATGCAGCCTTAATGTGTGTGTGTGTATGTGTTTTGTATGTGTGCTATCACTTATATTGGTTCAGTGGCACAAACGTCACGCAAAGTGTGACAAGTCGACAAAGCCGATCAGTTGAATTGGCCAATCAAGGAAGCCGATGGTGTCATAACTCTATAAACGCCATTGACTCGAAAACGCGTCAATTACTACTTAATCCACCCACGCCATTGACGCGTTTGACGCGTTGGACTCGCGTTCATTATTTAATCTCTGATCGCGCTATGCTGCTTAAAATTCTATGTTATTTTTGAGTTCCACTTACTTCACCGACATCTGCATCCGGTTTCATGACCTGGGTTCCGTTTCCGGTTTTTGATTTTTTTCCCCGGTCATTTTCGTCAAGAATAGGTAAACAAACGGTTTTTCACACGGTATGACAGACAAACGGACAGGTTCTCTTCTATAATCTATGGTCTTGGTGACGATCAGTCATCGCCGTCGTGTATCACATCGTAATTTTGGCCGATCAGACGATGTGTGATGACGTCACATCCGTTTTCATGTTTTTCCCTGTCTAATCGCTCAAGAAGGGTAACAGTGACCCTAGGAGCTGATCAAGCTGTCATGTGCTGCTCTCTAGTGGCGGATTTGTGCTGCGTCTTTAAAAAACAGTCTGATCAATTATTTTCATGAAGATTTTCAAAATATAAAAATAAAAAAACACGAAAATTGCTGGCAATGGGGGAGTACTTTATGAAAATACTCTGGCAGTCAAAGAGTCATAACATAGAATACCCAGTGACATTACTCCAACTGACTGCCGCATGGAAGACGTCAACAGAACGTATCAATGAACACATTAATCCTGGCTTGTTTAAAGAAAATAGTTTTTAGAGTAGCCAATTACTTTTTAGCCCCTTTTTCTCCCCATTTTAGTCGTTATGCCAATTGATTCCTCCCCACACACATTTCTGTGTTGTCACTGCTGTTGTATCCTACTGTCCTACTCACCGCCAGTGAGGAGCCCCCACCGTGAGGACGTAGGGCCTTCGTCCTACTCCCCCCGCCCAACACTCCCTGCTGACAGGTCCTCAGAGTTACTGCAGGGTGGCCTGCATTTTTCTTTTTTACATTAACCACTTCAACCCTATAGCATCCCTATTCTGAGGTGAACTTTATCCAAAAATAGCCAATCTACAAGCTCTCGTTGTGAGCTTGTAGATTGGCTATTTTTGGCAAAGAGGTATAGGTGTAGAGGGGGATAAAAGCAGACCAAGTAAAAGAAAAAAAACTGAAACACAATTTTATACAATATAAAGGGGGTCCCTGCTTCATCTCTCTCTCAGCTAGGGGGTCCTTTTCCCGATAAACGTTGATGACCCCTGCCGTAGAGGGCCGCGTTTTCAGTCTCTCTTGGGCCAGCAGTGCAAAAAAAAAAAGATGATGTGTGTTTGTGGTACATTATTATTATTATTATTATTATATGAATAGATCTAAAACAGGACACCGAATATGGCGGTGTTACATTTACAGAGAAATATGAGTTAGAGGAAAGAATCAGAGTAAAACGGTTCAGTATGGACATTATTTGCCATTCTTTACTGTGCTTTCTCTTATGTTCCCTTTGTACTGCACTATGCAAGCACCAGAGCCATATAAGGAGAGTTGTATCACCTCCGTTCTATTCATCGGGCCAGTCCAATTGCGGCTTGGGAGGGGGGAGCCGAATAGTGACAAAGCCCTGAACCGTAAGTTTACGTAATGCACTGGAGTCTGTGAGCGTTTGTCACTGTTTCGAGTTAACATGAACCATGTGACCGGCGCTGTCCTCATTGACGCAACCCTCCAATAGATGGTTCTGGCAAGCACTATTGAGGGTTTACCTGTATATCGTTGCTGTCGGGCAGAAACCTCTTAACTCTACAGTTCAACGTTTTTTTTTTTTTCGTAGATTCGCCCTCCTTGATCAGAATTCCAACACTGGTTGTCATGGGGGCCACCTGATGTTGTGAGGGAGTCCTGACCTCTCCAGACCGTACTGCATAACTGCTACCTTGCATAAGGTCTTCAGGCTAGGACCTAAGTCTAAGATATACAGGTCAGGTGTATCAGTTATAGTCCGTCTTCCAAAGAAGATGATACTATCTCCCACCATGCAATGATTTTGCATGATAAACCTCCCTGATGGGCCTTTCCCCTTGGGCGTAACCCTCTTGCAGGAGAAGGTCTCTGGATTGATTTTCCACAGATCATTGGAGGTCTGGTTAAAGTCACCAAATATGTACAGCTCCCCATTGTAAGCAAAGGCTGATTGATGACTATAACTGTATGGAAGAAGCTGTGCAGAAGGCATGCTCAGCCAGCAGTTAGTCTCTGTGTCAAACACCCTGATGTTGTTCCTGTGCAGGTCAGTGCAGGACCTCAGGCTACAAAATACAAACATCTTTGTCCCAATGATGGTGGCAGAGTGATTTGATGAAACAGTGCCTGTGTTGTTAATTAAAGTCCAGAACATAGTGGCAGTGTCCAACTTGTAGATGTCATTACACTTGTGTGTGTAATACCAGGTCTCTCCTCCATAGATATACATGACCTTCTCCAAGACACAGGCTGAGTGGAACCTCCTTGCCTCTGGAACACTCCCAAAAGTCCTGGGCTTGAACCAACTGTGGGTGTCTACATCAAATGCATAAAGCGTGTTGGCGTAAGGAAGCCCTCCCCAGAAGTAGACGGTATCCTCTATGAGCACAGCTGTGTGGGCCCTGTTGTGGAGGTAATCTCCTCTTCCTCCTGTCACTGGGGGAAACCTCGTCCAGCGTAAAGTCACCGTGTCGAAGACGAACACATTGTGACTGTAATAACCGTCAAAGGAATACACCTTGTGTCCAACTGCAAAAGCGTCATAACTGTAGGTTTGTGGTCCTCCATTCAGGCGCACCGTCCAGGAGAGCATTTCTCACACCGTAGATGAAGTCTCGCTCTGTAATGGAATGCAGTCTTAATAGTGCGCGTGCTATCGCCTATATTGGTTCACTGGCACAAATGTCACACAAGTCGACAAAGCCGATCAGTTGAATTGGCCAATCAAGGAAGCCGATGGTGTCATTACGTAGAATACCCAGTGAAGTTGACTGGGAGACGTCAACAGAATGTATCAATGAATTTATTTATTTTGGAGTAGCCAATAATTGCCAATAAACGCAGGGTTTCTTTTATATGGCTCTGGTGCTAGTTGTTATGCCAATTGATTCCACGGGTTTCACCGTGCTTCCGCAAAACAAATTAAAAATGTCATTGCGACCCCCCCGTGCGCTTGATATAGGCCGTTGAATATGTCTCGTCAAAAATGCAGAGTAAAACCATGGAGGCGAGATACAGGCTTTTATTCAAAATGTATTAACTCATTTACTGCCAAGGACATTACATTACATTACATTACAGTCATCTAGTAGACGCTTTTATCCAAAGCGACTTACAATAAGTTTATTCAACATAGGTAGGGAACAAAATGACTAATCACCAGAAGCATTAAGTGTATTCTCTTCTAAAACAAGCAACCAAGAGTATACCTAGCGCTGAAGTAAAAGTGCAATATATCAGCTACCTACTTTCATAAACAGATGAGACAAAATAGGAAAATCAAATGAGCAAGAGCTAAAACAAAGAACCGGGTATCGAATAAACACGATCTAGGCCTGTCCCCGACTAAGGATTTGTTTAGTCGACTCTAATTGGCGACTAATTGCCAATAGTCGACTGGCAGTCGACTAAAAAATAAATAAAAAAAAAATACATTTTATTTCAAATGGCCAAGTCTACACAGTTTGTTTGGTCTCCAGCAGAGTTTCTAGTGTCTCTATCTCTCTCTGGAAGAGGTTGCACATGAACTCTGCAGCCGCACTGAGGCGCTCCAACACAAACAATACCAATACAAAGACGAGGAATAAGAAGAATAAAGTGGAAGTTACGTGTGGTTGCAGGTGTAGACTTTTTCCGACTAGAGTCGACTAAGAGACACTTAGTCGACTCGGACCCCCCGCGACTAACCAGTCGACTAGTCGACTTAGTCGAGGTCAGGCCTAACACGATCCAATAAAACAATAAAACAAGAGTTCGTACAACTAGTTAACAACAAGTAGGCAAGGCGAAGAGGAAGGGTAGTGTTTCCTGAAGAGGTGGGTTTTCAGCCTGCGGCGAAAGATGGGCAGTGACTCTGTTGTCCTGACATCAGTGGGGAGTTCATTCCACCACTGTGGGGCCAGAACAGAAAGAAGTCGTGACCGTGTAGATCGGCCAGAAGGACCCTTGAGCGACGAGGCAATCAGTCGCCCCGAGGTGGCCGACTGAAGTGGTCGGGCAGGGGTGTAAGCATCGGCCATAGCCCGGAGGTAAGAAGGAGCTGTTCCTTTCACTGCCCTATAGGCTAGCACCAGGGTTTTAAACTGGATGCGAGCCGCTACGGGGAGCCAGTGTAGAGAACGGAGAAGGATAGTTGTGTGGGAGAACTTGGGGCGGTTGAACACCAGACGAGCCGCAGCTTTCTGAACAAGCTCCAGAGGTCTGATGGCAGATGCCGGAGCACCAGCAAGAAGGGAGTTGCAGTAGTCCAGGCGGGAGATGACAAGAGCCTGGATGAGCACCTGGGCTGCCTTCTCCGTGAGGAAGGGGCGAATCCTCCTGATGTTGTTGAGGAGGAATCTGCAGGAGCGTGTCACTGATGCAATGTTTGCCGAGAACGACAGTTGATCGTCCAGGGTCACACCCAGATCCTTCGCAGTCCGAGTTGACGTCACCACAGCGTTATCAATGGTGATGGCCATGTCTCGGTGCGGACAGCCCTTCCCCGGGAGGAACATCAGCTCGGTCTTGTCCAGGTTGAGCTTCAGGTGGTGCGTTGACATCCACTCCGAGATGTCAGCCAGACAAACAGCAATGCGTGCCTCCACTTGTGTGTCAAGGGGGGAATGAGAGGATCAGCTGGGTGTCATCGGCATAGCAGTGGTAGGAAAAGTCATGGGAGTGGATGACAGCACTAAGGAAGACTTATGACGAGACATCGTCCAATATCCAATACTGCCAAGGACGTCTTATGACGACTTTTAATTTTTCAATCGTTTTATAAAAGATAGCGCTGATCACCCGAGTGATCGGTTTCACTTTCCACTCACCCGGATCCGGAAATAACGTCCTCCGAAGATTTCCGCCTCCGTCCACTTCCTGTTTAACTTTTTCATTAAGACGGCTCTATCTTGAGTTGACTTTTTTTCCCCTGCATTTCGCGAGACATCCTATTTTCAACATGCTGCTGCAAGAGAAGGGGCTGTCCCGGTTGGAATATTTTCCCTTGGGCGACACACACACATACCGTGTGTGTTTACAAATGATTGAACAAGCAATCATAATGAATATACATTTTCTGTGATCAGTTGAAAGGTAAAACAAAAAAGATAATTGCTGGCAGTGGGCAAACGCAGCCAGAAATAAGTCTGGCAGTGAATGAGTTAACAAGGAAGTGAATGAACCCCTCCATTCCTCCACACATGATCCCAAGTTACTCTTGGGATTTTGTGATCTTCTCTATCTGTTTGTCTGAGGATGAAATGGTCACTCATGTGTCAGCGAACAGCGCCATCTAGTGGGAAAAAAAACATTGAAAACACCAAAACACGTCAAACCCGTCAATGGCAGTGAATGAACCATGTGGCCTGCTTAGCCTTAGGCACTGTTGCAACGTGGCTCGGGCGTTGCAGAGTCCGAAGGGCATGGCTCAAACTCAGACATCCCCAGGGGAGTGGTGAAAGACGTTTTCTCTCGGTCTTGAGTGTCCATCTCAACCTGGCACTGGCTAGGTCGAGTGTAGAGAACCACTCGGCTCGGGTCAAGTTGTTCACGGTCTCCTCGATTTGAGGCAGGGGAAAAGCATCTTTATGGGTTACAGCATTTAAATGTCTTTATCTACACAAAATCTCCAGCCGCCATCTTTCTTTTTTAACTAGTACTATGGGTGCTGCCCATGGACTGCAACTTTCTTTGATCACTCCTATTGTCAACATTTCTGCAAGCATAGATTTGACTTCTTTATACATGAAAGGGGGGAAAGGGGCGGTACCTTTCCTTAACTCTTTCACTGCCAGATTAAATGCATAAATGAATCGCCCGCTGCCAGCGATTTTTGGTTTTCCTTACCTTTTCAACTAGTCGCAGAATATGTATATCCAGTATGATCGATCCCCTGGCGGTTGCTATACACGGAGGGTTTCACTATGCTTCCGTGAAAAAAAATTAAAAGTCATCGCGACCCCCTCCCCCGTCGTTTGTTATAGGCCGTTGAATATAGCTCGTCTAAATGCAGGGAGAAAAAAAGATACAGCCCTTTCCCAAAATACGCTAAGCAGGAAGTTTATGGTGGTGGAGATCTTTCGATCACGTGATCTCCTGCATCTGTGTGACTTGAGGATGAAAATCGCCACTCAGAACAGTTAGAGAACAGCACCATCTGATGGAAAACGCTGAAAACAAAAAAAGTTGTCTTTGGCAGTCTGAGCCTTTGGAGAGAAAAAAACTCACACAGCTTTTTCCCCACGGCCATCCGGCTACTGAATTCCGCTGGTGTGCCCCCCCCCCCCCCCCTGACCTGACCTGACCTCAGAGAGCTATATGGACTGTCCTACCTGAACACTTGAACTTTTAGCTCTTTTAGCACTTTTGGCACTTCTTATATTCATTTTTATTTTCACTATGATGTTGGTTTGCACCCCTCTCTCTCCCCCCTCTTCTCTACCACATGGCTCTACCAGTCGACCCAAAGACTGAACATGCTCGGTTTCTCTGAGTCGGGTCGAAAGAGGTCCGACCGACCAAACAACAGCAATTTGTTGCCGGCAGACGCTTTCCAACGCTGTCCAACACCGATTGGGCCCAAAATCGGTGCGGTGGAGAGCTGCCTTGAGGCGACAGTAGCCTGAATATCAGACAGAAGCTGCGTGGAGTTCCACTCAGAGAGTGGGCGGGGTCTATGGTCTGGAACCAGGCTAAGGCGACAGCGCTTCTACTTTTGCTACTTTTGAATTTGAATCCTGAAAAGTAAAAGTTTTGGACATGTGAGGTTTCCACCCGACAGAGACGACATTGTTTATTTTTGCCAGTTATTTGATGGTGTTGCGTTGAATGTGATGGTTCTTTTACCCTACTGTATCTACAGTATTGTCTTGCCCAGTACTCTATAATCTTAACTGTTGTGCTGCCTTTGGCGACTGAATTTCCTTGCGAGATCAATAAAGATCTTTTCTTAAAATACAGTAGAGCATTATTCAATGATCTGTGTTTTATGATGATTATGAGTATTATCATTGTTCTTTTATGTTGCTGTTGGTTGTCATGGTGGCCAGTTCCCACCTGATGTTGTGAGGGAGTCCTGACCTCTCCAGACCATACTGAATAACTGCTACCTTGCATAAGGTCTTCAGGCTAGGACCTAAGTCTAATATGTACAGGTCAGGTGTATCAGTTATAGTCCGTCTTCCAAAGAAGATGATGATACGATCTCCCAACATGCAATGATTCTGCATGATAAACCTCCCTGATGGGCCTTTCCCCTTGGGCTTAACCCTCTTGCAGGAGAAGATCTCTGGATTGATTTTCCACAGATCATTGGAGTTCTGGTTAAAGTAAAATATGTACAGCTCCCCATTGTAAGCAAAGACTGATAGAGAATAGTATGATAGAGAATAGTATCCTTCATAAGGATATGAAGGAAGCTGTTCAGAAGGCATGCTCAGCCAGCAGTTAGTCTTTGTGTCAAACACCCCGATGATGTTCCTGGACCTCTGGCGCGCAAATACAAACATCTTTGTCCCAATGATGGTGGCAATGCCTGAAACAGTGCCTGAAACGGTGCCTGTGGTGTTAATTAAAGCCCAGAACATAGTGGCGGTGTCCAACTTGTAGATGTCATTAGTGATTGTACCTGTAGTGCAGGTCTCTCCTCCACAGATGTACATGACCTTCTCCAAGACACAGGTTGAGTGGAACCTCCTCGCCTCTGGAACACTCCCAAAAGTCCTGGGCTTGAACCGACTGTGGGTGTCGACATCAAATGCATAAAGCGTGTTGCCATAATAAAGCCCTCCCCAGAAGTAGACGATGTCCTCTATGAGCACAGCTGTGTGGGCCCTGCAGCGGTCAAAGGGGCTTACTTCTCTTCCAACTGTCACTGAGGGCAACGTCATCCAGCGTAAAGTCACCGTGTTGAAGACGTGCACATGAACGTGCACATGAATCTGAGCTGTTTTGTCTTTGTGAAAGTAACCTTCAAAGAAATACACCTTGTGTCCAACTGCAACAGCGTCATAACCGTGTGTTTGTGGTCCTCCATTCTGGCGCACCGTCCAGGAGAGCATTTCTCACAACGTAGCTGAAGTCTCGCTCCGTAAAGAAATTCAGTCCTAATGTGTGTGTGTGTATGTGTTTGTGTGTGTATGCTATAGCTTATATTGGTTCAGTGGCACAAACGTCACGCAAAGTCTGACAAGTCGACAAAGCCGATCAGTTGAATTGGCCAATCAAGGAAGCCGATGGTGTCATAACGTAGAATACCGAGTGACGTTACTCCAACTGACTGCCGCCTGGAAGACGTCAACAGAACATATCAATGAACACATTAATCCTGGCGTGTTTAAAAAAAAAAGTTTTTAGATTAGCCAATTATTTTTTAGCCCCTTATTCTCCCCATTTTAGTCGTTATGCCAATTGATTGCTCCCCACACACATTTCTGTGTTGTCACTGCTGTTGTATCCTACTGTCCTACTCCCCACCGTGAGGACGTAGGGCCTTCGTCCTAAGATGTATCTTTTTTCAATTTCATTCTGCAATTTTTGATCCATGTTGAACACTTAAAGTCGTGGTGAAATGGCTTTTTCTGTCATTTTATTTTGTAGTTTCAGTCTGAAACGTCGTCTCGACCTGGTTTCAACCAAGGGGCCAGCTTCCGAGTTGTAAACTGAGGCTATATAGGAAAGAGACAGCTCATATGAATGGCCTGTAGTCTCGCTGTTTCACACCTGCTGGTGTCAGAAGTAAATAAGCTCCATTCAAGCGGATGGGTTTTTGCCAAACTTTACTCTTGATTCTATTACCTTAAACATTGTCATAAATACTATATGCTTCCAGTCGCTATAGTGTAAAGTCTTTTTTCAATCACCATGATATGCGTTTTGGTAAATTATGGTCCCATTTATTTTAAAATTGATGATAAAGTAGGGTATGCTGTAGGAGGGGCGTGGCTACCTTGTGATGATTTGACTGACAAGCTACACAACCAATAGCATTCATACTTTTTTTTCTTATTCTTTTTTTTTCTTATTTGTAGTGGAGTAAAAGTACAATATTTGCCTCTGAGATGTAGTGGAGTAGAAGTAAAAGTATTGGAAATTGGGAATACTCAAGTAAAGTAAAAATACCTCAACATTTTACTTAAAGGAGGAGTTCACCCAAAAAATGATTTATTTTCTATCAATTGCACACCATATGAAGCCTTGAATCCATGGATTCTTTTTTGTTTTTGTTGCATTCCTAAGCTAATAATTTGATTCCCGTCTCCTACCGGCTAATGTATCCGGTAGGAGACACAAAGTAGATTATTTGTGTCTCCTACCGGAAATACACACAGTCATCAAATTATTGTCTTAGGAATGCCACAAAAACAAAAGTAAATCCATGAAATCAAGGCTTCATGGGGTGTGTAATTGATAGAAAATAAGTAATTTTTTGGGTGAACTCCTCCTTTAAAGGTAGGGTAAGTGATTTTCTTTGGTTAAAATAAGTGTTAAATAGCTCTATATTCTGATAATACTCATTGCTATGGAGTGTTTGTTCAGTAAAAGGAGTCTCCTTGTCTCTCCAGCTCTTTATAAAACAGAAATGCATTTTCGTTTCAGTTTCAGTTTCATTTCCAATTTTATCCAACCAGGACAGAGAACTCAATCAGGATATAGATTAAACAAGTGAAATTGGAAGTGATGACACTAAGAAATGAGCATGCAAAATTGGAACTGGAACACTATAAAAATGAAGCTTAAAAATGGGTACTTTCTCCTGATTGGCTGAGATTTTGACACCTACCGGAAAATGTATTTTCTGTTTATTAAAGAGCTGGAGAGACGGGGAGACTCCTGTTACTGAACAAACACTCTATAGCAATGATTACTATCAGAATATAGTGCTTTAACCTTTTAACAAAATACTTTTTGTTTTAACCCAAAAATATCACTTACCCTACCTTTAAGTACAGTAGCCTACTTAAGTAAATGTACTTAGTTACTTTCCACCACTGGTGATGACCTGTCAGCCATTGATACATACTTAATGTGTGGAGGGGTTCAGCAGTACACCCGACTCTTGAATTGCCTTGCATTTTAGTTTGACTTAAATAGGAAAAGATCTCTGCAGCAACAGACCTTAGGGTTAGAACAGACCGTTCCCAGTACCAGTGCTAACGCAGCAGAGATTAATGTTAACGTTTTACATGCATATTTTAATCATTTTTGAGTGCCAGGAGAGTGAGGTTAACTACATTGTACGTTTTAATGAGCGCAAAAAAAGGTTGGCTTTTCAATGAATGGAATGTTACTTAAGTACAAGTGACCATTTACTCTTCATTGCTGTCCAACAGAAACCAGCTAACTCCATTTTTCCGCTTTTGCATTTTTTTCCCCATAAATCAGTGCTATTGAACACCCCTTACGTCTGTGTGTTTGTTGATTAAAAAAATATTGAACCAATGAAAAGTATTATAAAGCGCTTCTGACAAAACCAGCTAACTCCATTGGATCCTCAAACTTTCTGCTAAACCAGCTAACTCCACCAAAGGGGGCTGGAGTTAGCTGGTTTTGCTGACTCCAGGCTCCTCCCCCTTTTGACCTCCAACCTCATTGTGAGCTTTGAGGTCCATTTAGCTGTTCTTATCAATGATGAACAAAACCTCCTAACTCCACTTTATGTTTTTTTTTTGTCATTTCCTGAAAAATGAACATTTTGGAGTTAGCTGGTTTCTGCCGGACAGCAGAGATATACTGTATTTGACCGTATTTTGATTAAGGAAAGGCCTCCAATGTTTTTGTCTTCTGTCGTTGTTTTTGTGTGAATTTAATTTAGTGGCGATTTTATTTTTATTTTTTTTCATTAGGAGGAGGTAAAATAGGTTCACCTGAATAATATATTTTCATTATGTATTTTCCTGACAACCGCTGCCTAACAAGTTGAGATTGCAGGTTATGAAGAACTAAATCGCATTTCAGAGCCAAAACCCACTAAGGGTGTCATTATTACAGCCAGACAATACAGCTATATAGCACCGAGTGGCTATAAAGCCTCCCTCTGTATTATTGGCTGCGCTCCTGATGGGGCTCGGGTCAGAGTTCAAGTGCTCTGGGAGCGCTACTGTCCCCACAGGGAATGCTGGGTAATGGAATGGGAGATGGCGGTGTCAAATGGAGGCGATTTGGGTGCAACCTCTGGCAACGGGGACAGGTTCAAGCCGGAGTGAAGGTTTGATGCTCGATCTGGGAGCCGCCAGCGGCCCCCGCAATAATGGCCATTAAAAGCCCATCGAGCGACAAAGGGGGACGTAAATCTAATCACGCGTTGGACCTCGCACATATGCTGGCTGTAATTGTATTTCACTTTAATAACTACCCCCCCCCCCCGTCTCTCTTTGTTTTCTCAGCAATTATTCAACATCGTTTCACGTAATCATCACCTGTCAGAGAGAGAGAACTCATTTTTTTGGAAATGCACCACAAGAGATTGTCTGATGGTTGTATCTACCATAGAACTAGCTTAAGGCTGTTCAGACTGGCTGTCCAAATCAGATTGTGTTGGCCTATCTAGATTGGAATCAGATTTTTTTAACGATTTATTTTGATCAAGTCTGAACAGCAAAAAAATAACAAAACTACACACATGGAAACAGATTTTTTTGCGAATCAGATTTGAGCCGCATTCCTAGGTGGTTTGAAATGCAATTCAAATCTCGTCTCGGGATATGTTCAGACTCGCTGCCCAAACCCGATTTGTGGCCTATACAGATTTGGAATCAGGTTGGTTTTATCAAGTCACAGCATAACAAAAACAAAAAAACACACATAGGTCCAACACTGCCTGCTGACTGGTGCCGCCCCCAGCCTGTGTAGGTTCGCGTGTAGACGTTCGACAAAGCCAGATGTGCCGCGGTGGATTCGAACCCACAGCCTTCCGCGGTGGTGGGCAGGCACTTTTACCACTGCGCCACCCGAGCGCCACCAAATCTGATTCCCAAAGATGCGTTGCAGTCTGAAGACTGAGACGGTGAAGCCTGATTTATACGTTCAGCGACCGACAGCTGTCGCTCTCACAATGAGCTTGTAGATCAGCTATTTTTTAAGTGAGTGACACGATCGTAAGACAGAGTATGAATTAAACACTACTCACACCTATGTCATTACGTCATTACCACAGCAACCGATGCAGATTGGTCGATGATGTGCGCATACACAAATCCGATCCGATTACATGCAAACAATCGTATTTGAGGGGGGAAAAAAACTCATATTTGCCAATAGTCTGAACAAAGCCTTATAGACGCTGATAGTGCCTTGCCTTATCTATAGCGCGAGAGCAAAAGCCTGTTCCAGCATCAAAGGTTTATGCATCCGCTCTGCGCTTAGATCTGACAGCATCAACATGAGGTCTGAACCTCAGTACGGTTTGACTGATAGGGTGGAAAGAGAGAGAGTGACTGTGCAACTGTGTGTGTGTGTGTGTGTGTGTGTGTGTGTGTGTGTGTGTGTGTGTGTGTGTGTGTGTGTGTGTGTGTGTGTGTGTGTGTGTGTGTGTGTGTGTGTGTGTGTGTGTGTGTGTGTGTGTGTGTGTGTGTGTGTGTGTTGTATTTTACAGTGTTTGAACGTGTTTGCATGTCTGTGTGTGTGTCTGTACTTGACTTGTGTACTTTCAGTGTGTTTGTGTGTGTGTTCCTTTGCATGTGATTCTTTCATTATTTCCCAAAAATATATAACGAGTAGTAGAATATTTGTTGTTTGGCTATTTTTGCGTGACACCATCGTACTATGAAGTATATACACTAGGGTGTGAGTGGTGATGGTGGGAAGGGGGGTTCATAAACCCCATGTGGTCAGGTCACATTTTTGTTGACCTCTAAAATGACCTTGTGAACCTTGAACTTAAAACAGCAAAAGGAACAGCCGGGCGACATTTTGTAGCGGCACGGTTTTGACATCTGCCTGTAGCTGTGTGTGTGTGTGTGTGTGTGTGTGTGTGTGTGTGTGTGTGTGTGTGTGTGTGTGTGTGTGTGTGTGTGTGTGTGTGTGTGTGTGTGTGTGTGTGTGTGTGTGTGTGTGTGTGTGTGTGTGTGTGTGTGTGTGTGCGTGCGTGCGTGCGTGCGTGCGTGCGTGCGTGCGCGCACATATTGTGTTAGTACTTGCGAGGGCCAAAAGTAGTAGAATTTGAGAAACAAATATTGTGAGGACAGTTTTCCTGGTCTTCACAAGAGAAACGGTTGTTTTTGTGCTTAAAACAATATTTGTAAAGTTAGTCAAGAAAAATTTATACGTAGTTGCTCGCCAGTCTCAGGCACCGAAAATAGACGATCTACAAGCTCAAACAACGCATCGCAGTGCGACTCGTGTGAGCTTGTAGATCGACTATTTTCGGCTTTAGGCTTATACGGTTAAAAAAAGTGATTTTGTTTTAAATGGCTTTCATAAAACCGGCATCCTAAAATGTTGTTGCCCGCACAACTATAGTAATCCAAACGTGTGTGTGTGTGTCTGTGTGTGTTTACCCAAGTGGTACCAGTGGTAACCAGTGCTCCCCTTGTCTGTCTGATGTCACCTGTCACCTGTCAGTCTGTCAACGCCGCTCACAGGGGCAGACCCCTCCTTTCTCTGCCAGCGTGGGGGCATGAACGGGGGACAAAAGGCAGAGTGACAGATGGTGACAGCGCGGCTCACCCCGCCGCACGCCACAGGGCAGGCGGGGAGGGCGGGGGGGGGGGGGGGGGGGACGTGTCACCCTGAGTGACAGAGTGGAGTCCAAACGCCCCAGGTTGAACCCACGCTGCACGGAGGCGCCGCCGAAAAACACAACCAGGCGGTGTAAGTGTATGTAATCTCACCAAAACACACACACACACACACACACACCTACACGCATGAAGTCATTGTAGGAGCAAATGCGTGCGCACGCACACACAAACACACACATGTACACACGAACATTAGGACGTATACTGAAAATGTTTGCAGGAGCAAATAACTATAAGGACGCCTACAGTAAGTGGTTGCAGGGGCAAGTACATGCATGTGCCTATGCATCCACGCACGCACACACACACACACACACGCACAAATACATGCATAAGGGTACCAACCCAAACTGTTTGCAAGGGCAAATGCACACACACACACGCGCGCGCGCACATGCGTGTGTGTGGGTGTGTGTGAGTGTGCACATTTGTTTACTCAAGTTCTGTAATTTTGAGGTATTTTTTACTTTACTTGAGTTTTTCCAATTTTCAATACTTTTACTTCTACTCCACTACATCTCAGAGGCAAATATTGTACTTTATTCCATTACAATTATTTGAAAACTTTGTACTTTGTAGATTTTGATTTTGATTACAGTTCAACTCTACATTTCGGCCATTTGAAAATAACAGATCTACAAGCTCACAATTTTTGCTTCGCGATGCGACACATTGTGAGCTTGTAGATCTGCTATTTTCAAACAAACACACACATGCACATGCTCACATAAACACAAATGTGCAGATCGAGGCACGCACAAGCACACATGCAAGTGCACCCAAATAAACCCCTCTTGATTCTTGATGCTACATGAGAGGGTGCATCCCACATGAGAGACACACCCGCAGACACACATGTACAGTAGCTGCTGCTAATTTGATGTTGACCTTGAATAAAACACTGAGAGACTTAAAACAAATGTGCAGCACGCTTGTAAAAGCCCTCCACACACACACACACACACACACACACACACACACACACACACACCAGAGACCACAAGCATCAGATAACGACATCCCAAAAACAAGAGAACAACACACATGAACAAACAGAGAAACCATCAAACAAGCTCAGTGGGGGTGCAGTTGTTTTAAGCAGCTCTGTAAAAAAAAGAAGAAGGAAAAAAGAAAACGCTGACTACGTTGTAAATGTGATTTCGTGCAGCCGCTGCTCCGTCAGACTGGATCCCAGATCAATCAGACTGAGATCTGGAAACGACCACATAAAAAACAGAGAGAGAAGCATTTAGACCACCCTCTGCTTTCCAAATCTCATCTCTTCATTTTCTGTCTGCTGCCCTCCTTTTTACTGCTTCTGCAAGACAGTTCTTCCCATGTGGGTACTTCCGTAGCGTAATGGTTAGAACATCGCTCATTTTGCCAAGACCCCCGGTCGGGTTCTTGCATCATCCTGCCCGCCTCTCCCAGCTTGCTTTCCTCCTGTCTCTCGCTTGCTGTTCTGGCTTCACCAAATGGACCCTTACCACTTTCAAACTGGTGTCCCTGTTTTAGGCTTGTCATTATTGGGGAAAATAGAAGATTTTCTTTTATTTTTCAAATAGCAGAAGCTCACAATGCATTGCAAAGCAACGTGTTTTGAGCTTGTAGGCCTACATTCGCTATTCTTGAAACATTTTAGGAGTATAAAATCAGTGGGTAAGCCTTACCCACTTATGTTATACTCCTAAAATGTTTACCCGGTAAGGATCGATTTGGTTACATTTGTACACTCACTGGGTTAAATGAACACAGGATTTTACGGTGTACAATAAGAATAAAGCATAAATAATACCTAGGGAAAAATGTAATGTTGACCTAATGATCTGGCGATCCGCATGGGAATGGCGTGGCTCCTACAGTATGTGGATCTCGGTCTTCATGTGACTATTCTCAGACTATGACATTATAGTCGTCTGTGACATATGACTCCAAATTTGGGCATGGTTTCATCCCTCTTATAGACATCCCTTTGGTCAACCATGGTTGTTTTAAATGTGCTTATGAATTAAAGTTTGATTTGATAGAAGTCTGGATATAGACTCCTGCAGAGCCACGCTGTAAAACTAAATTTATAAATAAATAAATACACCGCCTTAGTCGATGTTTGCGCTCCCTCTCTGACCGTGAAGGATTGGATCATAATTACACATTCCCATACTGTCCTTTAGGACATGTCCAACAGTCCAAATACCCTCCCACAGAGACAGGACATGTACCCAGCCTGAATGTGAACGGGGGCCACATGGCCTCAGCTCTAGTCCGGTCCAGCTTATAGTGCTTCTCAGGTCAGGGACCATAAAGTGCCTCCAGTCCACCTCTACATGCAGCAGTATTGATATATCGTCTCTATCTGGGGCCCCCCAGGGTCCCGCTAAACCCAATCAGGCCTGCAATGAGGAGAGTCATCACTGGATGAGCTGTTTACCCCCTCAGAGATAGATACAAACCCACCCCCCCCCATCCATCCCCAAACCATCCCCCCTCTGATCTCTGTGGGCCCCCGGGTTGCAGAGGGAGAGGGAGAGGGAGAGAGCCCCCCCCCATGCGAAGGTCCCACATTATGGTCCACGCTGGAGGGGGGGTTTATGAGGAAGGGTCCATTAGGGGCCCACTACAAGATCAGCGAAAATATTTATTCTGGAGAGGGGGGGGGCTTCAAAGGGAAGCCACTATCACCAACGCCCTCAAAACACAAACACACACAGACAGACAGACAGACAGACACACACGCCCCCCACACACACACACACACACACACACACACACACACACACACACACACACACACACACACACACACACACACACACACACACACACACACACACACACACACACACAGACAGACACACATATGCACGCACGCACGCGCGCGCGCACACACACACACACACACACACACACACACACACACACACATGCACGTGCGTCGCACACAAACTGACATCTCCTATCTTTAGCCCTGCAGGTCTAAAGCGATCCCTCTTTCAACCCCCCTCCTTCTATTGCTCTATCTATCTCATATATTTGTGTCTGCATCGTTGCTGCTGTGCTATTCTCTCTATAGATCAGGTTCTCAAACTTTTTCATGTCAAGGACCCCCAAAATGATATGTAATTGGCCGCGGCCTCCCCATGTCAAAAACATGTTTTTGTCAGGGATTTTTCAAAAATAGCAGATCTACAAGCTCATAGCGCAGCACTCGGTGCTGCGCTATGAGCTTGTAAATCTGCTATTTTTGAATAGCCCAAAGTATAAAATATGGTTAAAGTGGTTAAAATGATTGTGACGCTATATTAACTAATTTTGCTGGGGAGCCGGATCCCACTTTGAGAACCAATGCTAGATAATAGCCATAGTGAGAAACCAAATAATTTTGTTCAATATAACAGGTAGAACAACTGAAGGGGAAGCGCTTATTTGGCAAAAAAACAAGGAAGCATGCAGTTAAAGTTCACAAAAACGAGGCAACATTTCTAAGATATACCTGTGGAATAAAAGCATACGAGGTATTTGTTTCCGGATTTTAATTAAAACAGTTTTTGATGTGTCCTTTGTGTTGTGCACTTTAGGTTAATTCACAGTATGATAAGTAACCAGGCAATTAAACGTTTATCTAAAACAAAGTTTGTAGCACAATGAAAAGGGCAATAGCAGAAGAAGAAAAAAAATCACCCTCTTTAACTTTTTTCTTTATCAGGTGCGGGGCGTTAATTGTGAAGCGTGCAGGGCGGATTAAAAGGTCACGGGAGATATGAGCGTGGTCAAACCCCGGGCTGGGGGGCTTTCTAGAGATGGAGGTGGGTTATTAGTCGGCTGAGAGACGGAGCCGTTTAGATGCTGCGTGGACAGTGTTGCCAGATTTTGCGAGAGAAATAAGCAACCATGATCTATGAAAACAAGGCCCAAAAGAAGCGACTGCTATGCCACATGAGCACTTTGAACCTATATGCATCGGCTATTTGAAAATAGTCGATCTACAAGCTCACAACGCGTCGCATCGACGCGTTGTGAGCTTGTAGATCTTCCATGTATTTATTTTTTATCTTGAAAAAAAAAAATCTGGTACAGGGGGTCCGTGAAATGTTTTCAGATTGGGGTCCGTGGACAAATACATATTAATTTGGGGGGGTCCTTGACATGAACATGTTTGAGAACCACTGATTTAAACAACTTCAGAAAGAGCAGGCCAAAATAAGCAACTACACTTTATAGAAACAAGCCCTGAAAGAAAACCGCAACCCGTAACAACTATCAATATTTTCAAGCAACTTCACAGAAAAAAACAATACCAAAGTGGCTTATAATAAGCGGAAATGGCAACCCTGTACGTGGACTAATGTGTTTCCCCATAGGACTCTAGATGGAGTCTGACAGGCCTGGCCTTCCCTTCATGGTAGCATTTAGGGGGGGGGGGGGGAGGTGGTGGGGAGGGGGGGGAGAGATAAGCATCTCACCCTGATCCAGACAATTAGCCTGCGTTTACTTCAGGAAGCTAGCAGCTATAGATCAAAGAGGACCTGGTTGTGTATTGATGGCTCCTGCAGGCTGTCTATAGTCTATCCCCCTGTCCCTCATTTGTTCTCCCTGCTCCCTCCGTTTATCCCTCTTTCATTCTCTTCTGTCCATCTCTCTGTCTCCCCACGAGTCCCTGACCCCCCCCCCTCTCCCCCCCACTCCCCCCTCTCCCCCCCACTCCCCCCTCTCCCCCCTCTCCTTGTTTACTATTCTTACCTGTGAGTGTGAGTGACCTCAGGGGAACTCAAGCCTTAACCACTTTAAACCTGGTGTCCCTATTTTGGCCATATGCAAAAGTGTTACAATCTTAAACTTTTTTTTTTGGCTGTTGTTCAAAATAGCAGATATAAAAGTTCACAACGCGTTGCAATGTGACATGTTGTGAGCTTGTAGATCGGCTATTGAAAATAGGACTTAAGTGGCTAACCTCTGGGGTCCTGCCTCCCTGTGAGCTTCAGTCTAAGCTCAATAATCCAATATTTGACTAGCTGAAGTTAATAGGATGCATTTATACACTGTCCAGCATAACATTTCACACACCAGCAACACTGTGGAATTAAGTAGATTGGTTAACTTTAGCTCTGTAAACGAATGGAGTTCTGTTGTAAGCGCTACTACCGCTTACTGTATATTGGTACTGCAGTACGGATGTGATACAAGGGTATGCTTGGGTGGTTGTAGTTCTGTACAGTAGTTGCAGGGAGGGTGGTTGTACTGTACAGTAGTTGCAGGGAGGGTGCTTGGGTGGTTGTACTGTACAGTAGTTGCAGGGAGGGTGCTTGGGTGGTTGTAGTTCTGTACAGTAGTTGCAGGGAGGGTGCTTGGGTGGTTGTAGTTCTGTGCAGTATAGTTGCAGGGAGGGTAATGGTTGATTGTAGTACTGTACAGTTGTTGCAGAGAGGGTGCTTCATGGGTAGCTTTGGTACCGTAGCTGTCAGGCTAGAAGCCACTGTCTTTGGTATACCGCAGTTGCAGGGAGGGTTTTGGGTGGTTGTAGTAGGTGGCTGGCTTGAAGTGGGGCATTCATTTATGAAAACTCATAAAAAGAGGAAATATTGAGACCATGGAGGACAAGGTTTCTGCTCGACAGCAACGATATGCGAGTTCCTACTCTAAACTGCACGCAGTTCACACAGATCCACATGCTTCTCCAATGAGCTTATAATAATACAACATTTACTGAAAACTCACACATGCTCTATGCAGGCCTTGCTTCCAGCATGCCATTATCAGCAGCGGGAGCAGTGATAACACGAGGTCCGACCGTCCGACATGAGGACAGCTCATTATAGGTGTGGGGGGGTAGATGGGCGTTGAGGGGTACCTTATCTTCAGCCTTCCAGGGTCCCAAAGGTCCCCCCCCCCACACACACACGCACACACACACATACATACACACACACACGCAGTATACACACAGTCTCCATCCACCTATGATGGGCAGTTCATCTGCTCCACACATGGCTGCCGTCTCTCTGTTAGATCATTAGACGCACAACCTCTGTGACAGGCCTGTCACTCCAATCCAGATGACAAATGTAGCTTCTATCCTGACAGCTACTGATGGAGGGCCTCCCAGTTACCATGTCTGACAAGTCTGCATGTGTCCCTTTATTTTATGTTTCATGTGCTCTGTTAACCACTTAAGACCTGTTTCATAATTTGTCATATGACAGTCGCGAGTTCTAGCTCACAACGTGTTGCTTGTGCGATTGTAGATCAGCTATTTTCACAATTTCTTTGAAGTAGAAAGTATGCCATATCCTAAAATGCCTAAAATCCCTAGTCTCATAGTCTCATATCACAATATCAATATTTGATCAATATATTGTAAATCCCTACAGCATGTTGAACTTCTTTTCACATCCAACAGATAGAGTCACATCATGTGTATTGCTCAAATGTTAGCCTGGGCAGCATTCCTTTTTGGGTATATGATCCGGTTGGGAGCGGAAGTAAAAAAAAAAAAGTGGCCGGATGGGCAGAACCGGAAAGACGTCTCACCCCAAAATAGGTCCGTCGTAATAAAATCCTTGATGCGGCTTAGTTTAGCTTATTTTTTAAAATGTAAATGTGCGTGCACCATCCGGAGACTATTTAGCGTCTGTATTATCCCACGGGGAAATTCTATTCCATTTAAATAGGGATTGGGGAACCAAAACAAAGCGGCACCGCAAAACCGGATGGGCGTGGCCTAGACCGGATCATATGGGTCTTTAGTAACGCAGACCAGGCTTTCCTACGAGGTGGAAAGACTGGTGATGCGAGGTTACTCAAATGTCCCGGCTGGCTGGCCTAGTTGAGAAGGTACTGTACCACAAAACAGACAAAACTGCGTTTCCCATGGTCACCCTGCTTGGCATCTCTTTGCTGCCAGTATCACTTGCACCATGATGTTCCAGTGCAGGGCTTCCCAAACCTTTCCATGCCAAGGACCCCCAAAATTATATGTATTTGGCCGCGGATCCCCCCCCCCATCTCAAAATATGTTGTTCCAGGGACCCCCAGAAGTGCAGATCGGAGTTAAAAATGCTTCAAAACATATACATATATTCAAAGATTTACACACATTTTTCACGATTTTTCATCAAAATGGCAATCGGTGCCACACTATGAGCTTGTATATCTGCTATTTTTTAATAGCCAAAGAAATCTTCATGACATAGATGCGTTCCCATTCTTAATGGATTAAACAAAAATAAAGAAATGCAATGGCTACAAGTGATGCAAGTTGCAATGTGTTGTGAACTGATAGATCGTCTTTAAATTTAAAAAAATACGTTATTTTTTATTTTTTAGAATTTATGAAAAATGTTGACAATAATGGCATGCTAAAAAAATGTGAACTGAAATAAAAAAAAAAATATATGTTCCAGCAGAAAGGGTTCTGCTCCCTGGGTTAGACTGATGGTGTTTGGTGTTGCAAAGAGCAGACATAAATCCAGGTCAGCACTCAAGCCCAATTTATCTCCGTAAGACTTATCTCTGCCAGCAGCTGAATCATTTATTGTAATGGCTAGTTGGGCCGACTCGCTATGCAAACGGTAAGACTTCATTATAGCCAGCCCCAGACCTGTGAAGGTTTTAGAGATGAAAGTGGAAGAAGACATTTTATAGATTTCAAATGAAAGCCCATGTCTCTCCTTTTTCTTGTCGGTTTTTCATTGGCCGGCTTAAATGGACAGGGGATGATTGCGGTCTGCCCAAACAGACTACTCTCCATATATATACGCGGGCAACTGGACACAGAAAACATTTTGGAAATGGAGGATGCTTGATGTCCTTTTAACCCATTCAGGAAGTGTCATTTTTAGATTCCTTTGACTATTCAAAATATAGATATAGAAGCAGATATAGAGCTTGTAGATCTGCTATTTTTGAAAAATAGTGATTTTTTTTTAGCAAATCTTGGAATATGTGTATTTTTTTTAAAGCAAACATTTGTAACTCAAATCTTTGCTTCTGGAGATTCTACAAATGTCTTATAAATCCTACAGTTTTTTGAAAAATGTATGTTTCTATATCAGTGGTAAACTTTTTCATATCAAGGACCCCCAAAATGATATGTATTTGGCCGCAGACCCCCATCTCAAAATATTTATAAAAATATTTGTACACATTTTCTATGAGCTTGTAGATCTGCTATTTTTGAATAGCTAAAGTATAAAATATGGATAAAGTGGTTACACAGATGCGTTCCCGGTTTGAATGGCTTAATGCTTGGCTTCGCTGGGTTCAGGCAGACATGGAAGAAATTGGCAGGGAAAAAAATGTTGTCTAAATGATGAAGTGGCCTATCTGTTTCTGCAAAATAATAAACGAAGAGTAGACATGAATCCAGGTCAGTGTGCAGCCCAATTTATCTGAGTAAGAGTTATTTGGGTGAATATAGCTGAATCATTTTGGTGCGCGCCTTATATACAGTACAGTATACTTAGTTGCGAGTGGGTGTCGCGCACGAAAATAGCCGATCAACAAGCTCACATCTGCTATTATGAGAGCACTACTATCACCCTTTCTCGTTCGGTCTTTTCATTTGCCAGCTTTAATGGACTTCGGATGATTACCGTCTGACCAAACTGACTACTCTCCATGTCGAGGAGCGAGGCACCCGTCCCGAAACAGAGAACACATTTGGGAAATAGAGGATGTTTGATGGCGTTTTAATGTCTCGCTTCGCCGGGTTCAGCGGACGTGCAAGACATTTGGCGGGGGAAAGAAATTGTGTAAAGTGATGAAGTGGCCTCTCTGTTTCTGCACAATAATAAACACATGAGGTCGTTGTTGATTTCTTTTTTTTTTTTTAAGATGATGTCGCCCCGAAAGGACACGATCTGCATTTCCGTTGGAAGATAAACTTTAACAGAGTCCAACTTTCCATAGTGTTTGCCCGCATGCTTATAGGCAACCTTCATCAGTAAACAATATGATAAATATCTCACTCTGTGTGTGCGTGCGAGTTTGTTCGTGTATGAGTGTGTGCGCGCGCGTGTGTGTGTGTGCGCAGTGGTGTAAAGTAACTAAGTGCATTTACTCAAGTACTGTACTTAAGTACAGTTTTGAGGTATTTTTTACTTTACTGGAGTATTTACAATTTTAAATACTTTTACTTCTACTCCACTACATCTCAGAGGCAAATATTGTACTTCTACTCCACTACAATTATTTGAAAACTTTAGTTACTGGTTACTTTGCAGATATAAATGATGATATTATAAAACATACATTAACTACTTCAGACCTGTTTTATACGTAGGCCATTTGAAAATAGCCGATCTACAAGCTCACAACGCGTCGCATCGCGACGCGTTGTGAGCTTGTAGATCTGCTATTTTCAAACATTTTAGTACTTTTACTTTTGGTACTTTATGTATGTTTTGATGAATACTTTTGTACTTTTACTCAAGTAACATTTTGAACACAAGCCTTTTACTTGTAACAGAGTAAAATATTTGAGTACTTCTTCCACCACTGGTGTGTGTGTGTGTGTGTGTGTGTGTGTGTGTGTGTGTGTGTGTGTGTGTGTGTGTGTGTGTGTGTGTGTGTGTGTGTGTGTGTGTGTGTGTGTGTGTGTGTGTGTCTGTTTCACACACTAGTCTCTTACCAGGTAATCTAATCAGCACCAACGCAAGTGTCAGCTCTAATTTCTCCACCCCAGTATCAGTAACCCCCTGTTTCTATATAATCAGTAGTGTTTTAACCAAGGTAGGGCCAGGTTACAGCTTAACCGAGCATGAAGGCCCCTCACATCTCCTCCTCCGGGTCCCTGGCCTTTCGGGGGCCCAAAAACCAGCGGTTAGCTCGGGCCAAGCGTCTGCAAGGGGCCGATGACCCCGCGGACAATCACAGCCCGAGGTCAACGTGGGGTGAAGGCCCTGAGGGGCTCTAGCAGAGGAGAGGTCAGGGGCGCTACGGAGGGGTTTGTTTAGACCCAAACCTGACAACCTCTGGCTCTTTGTCAAAGACAGCCAGATGTATCGCTCTTCAAACACTCTTTAGATGAGGGTCAGAGATGGGGTTGGAGGAGGGGAGGGGTGGGGGTCCGTAACCCAACCCTTTCATTAATCATTTAAAGGGATAGTTCACCCCCAAAATGATTTTTTTCCCCTATCGATTAGTTACCGTATGGAGACTTGAATTCACAGATATATTATTTTGTTTTTGTCGCATTCCTTAGCCAATAATTTATGATGACCGGCAGCGGTTCCGGTAGGAGACACAAAGAGTCTCCTTTGTGTATCCAACCGGAACCACGTACCGGTCCGCTGGTCATAAAATTATTGTCTTAGGAATACGACAAAACAAAAAAAACATCCATGAATTCAAGTCTCCATGCGGTGACTAATCGATAGAAAATTTTGGGGGTGAACTATCCCTTTACGCCCTATTTATTTTTTTATTTTATTTCAAGGACCTCCATAACTCTGAGAGTGCACAAATGGAACCGAATGGACCCGTAAGGGTCCATTCGGTTCCATGTTCCAAGTCAAATGGACCCTGTAACAGGGTCCATTTGGAACCCCCTCAAGTAACGCTGAGGGTCCCTGGACCCCACTTTGAGAACCACGGCCCTATTTAATTCTTCGTCGTATAGAGCGTGCCAAAAATCCTGAAGGGGGCGTCAACAAGTGTCTTTTCGTAGCTGCGGACATCTTTGAGGGGTAAAAACCAGGTTGACTTAACATTGCCCAATGCCACGCCCAATGCCTCGCCCCCACAGGCTGATTTGCCCCTTCTGCTGGTGACGACATGTTGGCACGCTTAATAGGACGGTGTTACGTGAAAATAGGGAAACTGCTGAAAATAGCAGAGAAATGTGCTCCTATATTTATGGTATTTACGCTGTTTTCACCATCTATACAAGCAATCTACAAGTTCACAACGTGTCACTTTGCGATGCGTCGTGAACTTGTAGATTAGCTATTTTCAAAATGTGTGGAAATGTTTGCCTACAATAACATGCCCAAAGTAAGATTGGAAGTGGTTCATCTTTAGCCCTTATTATCACCTATATATCTCAAGATTCATTACAAAAAGAGGTTGGAGAAAAGCATGTGCATACACGCGCACACACACGCGCACACGCGTGCACGCGCACCGTCACACGATACTGTATGTACGAGATAATAAGTGTCTGCATCGATATGCAGTAAGGTCATTTCTGTAATAAGAGTGTTATAATCAGGGCTGTGACCAGGCTGTGATGTGTTGCTCTCCCCTCAGGTTCGTCCCAGAGGCAGTAAACACTACATCCACGTCTGTGGAGGAACTCTTATCCACAAGAACTGGGTCCTTACTGCTGCTCACTGCTTCCAAAAGTAAGACCATTAACACACACACACACACACACACACACACACACGCGCGCGCGCGCGCTTCGGCCCGTTCTGACTGACAGCCTATCGTATAGGCCAGGTATAGGCTGGCTGGTATAGTTTTGTGCGACCACATGTGTGTGTGGTGGTGTGCAGTGTTGCCAGATTCTGTGAGAGAAAGAAGCAACCAGGTCTAGGAAAACCAGCCCAAAAGAAGAAGCGACTATGGGCCACATGAGCACTTTTAACATATACACCAGCTATTTGAAAATAGCAGATCTACAAGCTCACAACGCGACGCGTTGTGAGCTTGTAGATCGGCTATTTTCAAACACAATCTTGCGGGGAAATTATAATAAGCAGATCTGGCAACCCTGGTGGTGTGGGGTTAGGACGGGTGGCGGGGGGGGTCTCGCTCTTGATTGCTGACAAGAATGAAGAATGCGTCCCTGTCCGCTGGCTGACCCTCACAACTGGCCCTGCCAGGGGTGCAGGAGCATAACCCCCCACCCCAACGCCCCCCACCCCTCAACCCCACCACTACACTCAATCATGCACTGAACGTCGTTCGGGGGGCCCCCCCTGTTGAGCGGCCATTACCTGATGAGGAGTGGCAGTAATCAGCCAGATAACCGGGCCCATTCCTGGGCCAATTAGCCCCGGCATTACCTGGCTTAGCTGACCCGGGACGTGCGCTCGCTCACAAACGGAGCCATTGAGAAATGTGCCGGGGCGAGGGAACCGCCGCGTTGGATCATATGATCCTAGCCTGAACTCTGTGTGCTGCTATGACAGGGCAGAGAGAGGCCAAACGCAGAGCCCTGTATGGCCTTTTACCAGCGGTGGGAAAAGTACTTCATTTGTTTTTACTTAAGTAAAAGTATCAATACTGCAGTATAGAAATACTTCTGAGTACTTTAAGTACTCAAAATGTTTTTCTTAAATTGTACAAAATGTTTGCCAATCTTTTGAAAATAGCAGATCTACAAGCTCACAATGTGTCACATCGCGACGCATTGAGCTAATGCAGGGTTTTACTGTTGTTTTATTTTGTTTTTGTATTTTTTTGTGCTTTTCATGACTCTGATAGCCACAGATTTTTTTTCAATAAATAACTCTGTCCAAGCCTTGAGCCCCTGGCAGTGAGACACCTCCAGTGCTTTCCATACAGAGAGAGAGAGAGAGAGAGAGAGAGAGAGAGAGAGAGAGAGAGAGAGAGAGAGAGAGAGAGAGAGAGAGAGAGAGAGAGAGAGAGAGAGAGAGAGAGAGAGAGAGAGAGAGAGAGAGAGAGAGAGAGAGAGAGAGAGAGAGAGAGAGGGAGAGGTAAGGAAGTGATAAGCGATGGAGGTCTATGGAGATCTAGGTACTTATTTGTTTCTGTGCTTACAATGGGTCCTTGAGGGGGTCCCAGGGGTCCCAAAATGTATTCATATACTATAGCATCACAATAAGTTTAAACCACTTTAACCCTATGGCTATCCGGTACGACGCGTTGTGAGCTTGTAGATCTACTTTATTTATTTTTTTGAAACACTTGGAATATTTTCCAAGTCCCTGGCACATATTTTGTGTCAGGTCCCTGGCACAAAATATTTTCAGATAAATTCAAATTAATTTGGGGGTCCTTGACATAGAGAACCACCCTCTTAAACCCTTCAGAGGCTCCTCTATGTGCTCCTCTGTGCTCCTGTGCCCTCCGTTTGTCGCTGATCATTTCAAGCCGTCTTTCTTCTCTTGCTCGCCAGTCAGTGACTTTAAAGGGTTTCCGCTAATACGTCTCATTTCACTTCATTAACTCCCGGGTGGTGGGGGAGTGGGGGGGGTTCAAGCTGCAATGATAATAATTATAACCCAGAGAGAGAGAGAGAGAGAGAGAGAGAGAGAGAGACACACACACACACACACACACACACACACACACACACACACACACACACACACACACACACACACACACACACACACACACACACACACACAGCCATAGTTGTGAGGACTTCAAAGGACATCTTTGGACAACAAGGACGTCTTTGGTTTCCTGCGTAAGTGCTGACATTTTTACCATTGAGCTTATAGAGTCTGCTTGCTCAGGGGATAAATCTTGAATCTTTTGTATCAGGTCAAAATTCGTGTCAGATCCTGTGTCTATGTGAGACATGAAAAAGAATAAAGTCTGCACACTGGTAGTTGCAAAAAGCTCCAGAATGTATTGCTCGTCAACGTTTCGGCCTGTTCAGGCCTTCATCAGGACATATATGACATCTATGTGAGACATGACCTTTGACACGATCTAAATGTCCCAATAGAAGAGCAGGGAGACAAAAAACGTCCCTATTGTGGGCACGTCATTATAGGAGATTTTATAAAATGTTATGTTTCGTTGTATACATATGTACAATTATTTTCGGATGATTGAAGAGACCCTCGTCTTTCCCCCCAGACATCTGATGTTTACATCTTTATTGAAAACAAATGTCTGTGGGTCTCGAAATATTAGTAAAAATGCTGGCAGTGGCTGATTAATTAATTAATGAATTCCCGGCAGCTAATGTGTTAAAGTGGACAACAACTCTGTGTCAAGTGCTCGTGTAGTGCAGATCACAAACATCCCCAAAACACAGGAGAATCAGCTAACTGTAGCCTTCCTGGAGCAATGTGTCTTCTTTTGCATATGTTCCCTTTGGGAGGATATTGGGATGGGGGGGGGGGGGGTGCCCTCCCTCTCCTGCCGTTGTAAACTATCTTTTTGCCCTCCTCCCACTTGAAAGGATTTCTCTCATTTCTTGGAGCGATTGCACGCATGCATGCATATGCGCACGAGCGCTCTCTCACACACACACACACACACACACACACACACACACACACACACACACACACACACACACACACACACACACACACACACACACACACACACACACACACACGCACAAACACTCATATCTAACAATCCTCAAAGAAAATAAAAAGTGAGAGTTAGTGCCAGGCCATTGAAAAAAAATAACAGAGCTTTTTTGGCACGCTGAGCCCACTTATGCTGTAAAAGATTGCTTTATTCTTTACAAATCTCCAGTAAAAACCGCACAGCTTTATAAAGCCAAAGACTATTTCACCTCTGCTGACAATATATCAGCAGCGCAGTGAGCTGTTTATTTACAAGCAAAGAACCACATAAATAATAACGGCTTTCAATGACTCATTTTAGAGGCTCGTAAAAGGAAGGGGGGAAAAAAATTAAATAAAATGAAAGGCTTCCCCTTCGCCATGTGTGAAAGACACGGCATTATACAGCCTTTTGAAAAGCCATGCACGGGGTGCAAAAGCAAACTGGCAAAAAGTGAACTCTGGCAGTGTTGTTGACATGACCTCAAAACTTTAAACGGCGTGACTGGCTGTTACGAAACGCTAAAAACTTAAACCGTTCTCTGCGGTGTAATATATTCATACTCATGTCTGCTGCCCAAAGCACTCAGTTGAGAACCTTAACCCGTTTAGACCGAGAACGCATCTGTGTCATTTTTAAGATTTAATTGGCTATTCAAAAATTGCAGATCTATAAGCTCGTAGCTTGTAGATCTGCAATTTTTGAAAATAAATGGTGAAAATGTGTGCAAAGCTTTGAATATATCGTTTGTAAAATATGTTGTTCCAGGGATCCCCAGAAGCAAAGATTTGAGTTACAAATGTTCGCTCGAAAATATATATATTGAAAGATTTGCACACATGTTCACAATAATAAAAAAATAGCAAATATACAAGCTATGAGCTTGTAGATCTGCTATTTTTGAATAGCCAAATAAATCTAAAAATGACACAGTCAGAAGCTTTCCCGGTCTAAATGGGCTAAAAACCTGACAAAATGAAAATAAAGATGTCTCAGCTATTGGAGAAGAGATTCAATAAAATACAATAAAATAAATACTGCAGGTTTGGAAAGAACTTTATTTTTTTGTTGCAGTGCACTATTTATATTTGCAGTGCTTTCGTTTGCAAAGCGTATTATAGTTTGATCGCCCGCTATATGTTGACTTAAAGTTAATGAAAAGGCGAGGCGGTTCCTATATATTCTCAACAAAAACGGCGGTTCCTGGAAGAGAGAAAAGAAGAATCCAACATATATTTTGCACCCTATGTTTACAACCGGGCATTATAAAGCTGTCTGCTATAACTGTCTCACATTCTTATGCCAGGCATAGCGGATGATATAAAGCCAACTGGAGCATCCCAGCTATTTTGGCATGGCCGTATTTCCATCAGGAAACAATGTCCTAACCAATGCCCCTATACTGCCACTCAAGGCCTTCAATTTCTGCCCTGAAGGGGCCAGATGGGTCCGGGGGAGGAGGAGGGAAGCGCAGTGGTCTCCTAGGGGCTGACACAGCTCCTACGACACATCCACACGTCCTCTTTGCCCCCCGATTTACTTGACAAAGTTAGACAGGAAGTCTATAAAACTTCGGAAATTGCCATAATGACAGTGGAAGAATGTCACGGTGGGGGAAATAAACCCTGAGCCGGACCCCTTTTTCTTGGGACGCCGATCGAATTTGTTAAATACTGGGCGACTCACACAGGCCGTAAACCTCCTCCAGAATGTACAAGGGTTAAGCTGCCTACTGACTAGTGGTGTAAAGTAACTAAGTACATTTACTCAAGTACTGTACTTAAGTATTATTTTTTTTTGGTATTTTTACTTTACTGGAGTATTTCCAATCTTCAGTAGCCTACTTTTACTTCTACTCCATTGCATCTCAGAGGAAAATATTGTACTTTTGCTACACTATTTATTAGTAATTATTGAAAGCCTTAGTTACTAGTTACTTTGTAGAATTTGATTATTACAACAAAACATACATTTCGGCCATTTGAAAATGAAAATATGTTTATACTTTATTAGAGTACTTTATACTTTTGGTACTTTAATTACATGTTGATACCAATACTTTTGTACTTTTACTCAAGTGATTTTTTAAATTCCAGACTTCTTGTAACAGAGTATGTCTACATTTCAGTATTCATACTTTTACTCAAGTAAAACATTTGAGTACTTTTTCCACCACTGCTACACTGACTGTGCTTTTTGCTGAGCGCTTGCTTGTCCCTGGTTTGGAGTTGTTTTGACTTTGTTTTTCTCTCCTTTTGATTGGAGCTCGACGTGGAGTTTCCGCTTTAATGAGCTCGCCCTGTTCTCGTGGGTGATTGAGGGAGAGCGAGCTTCTTTCTGAGTGAAACTGACAGCTACATCTCTTAATTGGCTTACTGAATAATTTTGTGAAAAATCCCTTTTGTTTGAACTTGTCCTTTTGCTTTCTTTCTCCCTCTGATTTTCCTCTCCCTCTTAACTGCCATGAGGAAAAAGACGCTGCGTGCCAAAAGAATAAATCAAACCACTTGAAGTTATCGCTTGTTCCAGCACTGCCATCAAGCTGCTGAACTGTAATGCTAAAGCTTAGTGTAATAGGGCTATGTGCAATAAATAAGCACTTAGCGCTTTTGCAGTAAATCTTTTTTTAAGCCGTCACGTTGTCAATGTTAAATGTATCGTCAAATGTTGCTTTTATGTTGATCGGTTTTTATGGTGAAGCCAACTGTCTTGTGTCAAACGCTTCTCATGTATTTGTGATGTTAACTTTTGTTTTAATGTGAAGCAACGGACTGTAGCACTATGCACAAGACAAACGTCCCCTCGGGTACAATAAAGTTAACCACTTTGAACGTTACGTTGCTAATTTTGTCATTATAGCTGAAAAAATTCAATTTTTTTCAAAATGTTCAAACAATTTCGAAAGATTTAAAAGATTTTTAAAAATATATATAATATATACATACCTTAACCTGATCTCAATAACCCAAGATCGGAGAGTGTTCATTCAAGGTTATTATGTCTGACACTGGTTCTCTTTCCAGCTGTATCAAAAAAACATCTGGTCCCACACACACACACACACACACACACACACACACACACACACACACACACACACACACACACACACACACACACACACACACACATACCAATCCCTCGCTCTGGGGCGAAACAATACATGCTTTAAATGAGGCTCAATTTCACCCGGCCCCGTTCAGGCAAAGGAAACAAGTGGATTTAATACAGATCTAGTCTGCTGATAACAGATTACGGCAGCGATTTGACTTCCCTTCCCAAAAGACCCCAAACAAGAGTAAATGCACCGAGTTGTAAAAGCACCATAAAAAGAAAAACAATAACAACCGGTACCTCATACAGTACAGACACAAACAAAACCAGGAAAGCTCGCCAATTCCCTATAGGGGATTTTTTTTGTGCTAATGCAATAAAGTGCTTCAATCGTTCTCTGCAACATTCCCCAAATAACTCCTTGCAGATTAGGGCCCCGTGGTGTAATGACTTGAAGCTCAATTTCGAGGCAAATCAAGCGAAATATATATATTTTCTTTTTTCTTTTTCGCTCGCGGGCAAACTGGATGGAAATGTGAGAATATGATATGCAGGGACAGCCCGGAGCATGCGGGTATATACACTGTGTCTGTATGGTACAGGAGGTGGAAGTGGAATCCATAGAGAGAGAGAGTCTGCAGTCTGCACACACACACCACCAGCATCCATTACCACCAATACTGTGCTGTGCATCACCCAGACTGCTTCCTGTGTGTGTGTGTGTGTGTGTGTGTGTGTGTGTGTGTGTGTGTGTGTGTGTGTGTGTGTGTGTGTGTGTGTGTGTGTGTGTGTGTGTGTGTGTGTGTGTGTGTGTGTGTGTGTGTGTGTGTGTGTGTGTGTGTGTGTGTGTGTGTGTGTCAGCCTGCACTCCCTCCTGTGTGCCAGGTTCTCTAGTCTAAAGCACCTCAGGCCAGCCGTGTGTGTGGATGTCTGTGCGTGCAGGTGCACAGCTGAATACATTTACCCATCTGTATGTGTGTGTGTTTGTAAAATAGTGTGTGTGTGTGTGTGTGTGTGTGAGCGGGGGGAAGTGTGTTGTCTGCGTGCACTTCTATACTTATGTGAACCCCAAAAAATACTTATTTTCTATCAATGGCAAACCCCATGAAGCATTGAATTCATTCCTGAGCCAATAATGTGATGATAATAATAAAGATGCTAATGTATCCGGTAGGAGACACAGAGGAGACTCTTTGAGTCTCCTACCTACTGGCCATCAAATTATTGGCTCAGGAATGCGATAAAAACAAAACAATCTCCATGAATTCAAGGCTTTGTGGGGTGTGTAATTGATAGAAAATATGTCATTTTTTGGGTGAACTACTCCTTTAGGGACCTTCAGAGTCGATGAACAGGATTTCTGTATGATGGGAAGGGAGGAAAAGGAGGAAGGGGGGGTAGCTCATTTTATTTGGTGTCATTTTATTTGGTGTCATTCTTCGGGTCAGGAGTGCCGGCAGTCGGATTCACATGTGCAGCTTTGTAGCGCCTTCACCTAAGCGTCGGTCAAAGTAGCCAGCCAGCCAGGATCTAATGTCTATTAACAACACAAAGGGCTCGAAGGAGGTCCGAATCTCCCCCCCCCCTCCCTCCCTCCCCCGCTGCAAGGATGAGCTGTAATTTATTGAAGATTTACAGGCCCGATGCCAAAACACCCAAGCTAAAGAATCCAGCCTCCATTCCTCCTGCCATATTAAAGGCTGAGTTGTACTTAGTTGAGTGTGGGTGTCGCCGAACACCGAACACAGCCGATATACAAGCTGAGTTTGTAGATTTGCTATTATTGGGGGTATTTGGCACGTTGTCGCGCGACCAACTATGAATCAGGCATCATACTCCTTTACCTTTTTTGGATCAGGGCCACTTGAAAGTCGTTCACTTTTCACCTGTCTGACCACGTTTAGTGTTGATTCTATAGGGACAGAAAGCAGACCTCACCCTTAGCTGAGAGAGAGATGAAGCAGGGACCCCCACTACATATTGTATAGAATTATGTTGTAGATTAGTGTCAATTCATGTTTTTTTGGTTTGTTTACTTATCTTTTCATGAATATGTTGGATTCACGCGTATTTTCAGACATTTAACCACTTAAACCGTCAATGCTTAGTAAACTTAGTCTGCTTTTTTTCCCCTCTATACACCAATCCTCGGTTAAAGTTATCCAAAGAACAGTAGGGATGCTAGGGTTCATGTGGTTAATGTGAAAAAATACAGTATATCCTATCACACAAAGATTTGGCGGACCCCCTGCTGTAGTTTCTCTGAGGAGGACCCCCGAGGGGTCCCGGACCCCCTGTTGAAGACCCCTGCCCTAAACCATTCAAAGCTTAGATCAATAGTAGTATTTTGAAATAGATTTTTTTTATATGATCCACTTTCTTGGTATTATAGTAAAGAAACAAGCAACAGCGTTCTGAATCGAGGAGAAGTACAGCAGGCAGCAATGGTTTGTGGGGAAGTATCAGAGGGATTTTTTCTTTCTTCCTTTCTTTCTTTCTTTCTTTCTTTCTTTCTTTAAGGGGAATGCAGAGCAGACATATGGAAATGCAAGAAATTCCATCGGCGCGGCCCCTCTTTTCAGTCTGAGCTCAGGGGCAGGACGTCGTAAACGTGGGTCCTTGATGATATATGCGCTGCATGCGGCCGGGGCCCATTGTGTGAGGGCTGCCCGCATCAACGCTGCTGCGGCCCAATGCAAGGGGAAAAGCATTGTCACTTCTGATTCGCTTGATGAAGATGTCTTCCCCCCAGTGGGATCACAGCAGGGCCCCCTTCGCCCGCATTCGTCGGGGGGGGGGGGGGGGGGGACCTTCCCATCCGTCGGGGGGTTTCTCACTCTCACGGGCGCAAGAATTAATTCACTTTAGTTTCGCTGAGAGAGAGTGCAGGCTTTAATTTAACCCGGGGGAGGCTTTGCATCATATTGTTTGTCACATACTGGTAAACAGGACAAATTTGGCGGTCGCTTCGTGGGGAGGATGATGCATTGTGGAGGTTTTTGGTTTGGTTGAGGTTTCATCTTTTAACCCATTTAGAACGGGAACGCATCTGTGTGTCATTTCTAGATTCTTAGATTTTTAGATTCTTAGATTCTTAGATTCTTAGATTCTTAGATTTTTAGATTTGTAGATTTGTAGATTTGTAGATTTTAGATTTTTAGATTTTTAGAACGCAACACTGAGTGCCGTGCTGTGAGCTTGTAGATCTGCTATTTTTTTAAAAAGAATCGTGAAAATGTGTGCACATCTTTGAATATATATATATATTTTTTTAACTCAAATATTTGCTTTTGGGGGTCCCTGGAACAACATATTTTGAGAAATACATATCATTTTGGGGGTCCTTGATCTGTAAAAAAGTTTGAGGACCGCACTGATATTATAGCAACATAAGTTTAAAAAAAAAAAAACAGTTTTAGAAGACATTTGTAGAATCCCCCTGAAGCAAAGATTTGAGTTACAAATGTTCACTTTGAAAATATATATTCAAAGATTTGCCCATAGCACTATGGGCTTGTATATCTGCTATTTTTGAACAGCCCAAAGACACAAATGATGCTTTCCCGGATTGAATGGGTTAATATAAGCTCCCATTTTCCCAAACGCAAGTCTCGGATCATACAGAGCTTGAGCCATGCGTTTAATTTTACGGGGTTAACGTAAATTGTGGCTTTTTTAAACCCTGACCCCGAGCGCTGCAGGAATGCACCGCAGGACGTGCAGACATGTGGGAATGTGCACACACACACACACACACACACACACACACACACACACACACACACACACACACACACACACACACACACACACACACACACCCCCTCTGGCCCCCAGCACCTGCCCCTCAATGCCCCATAGCACATGCATGGGTGCCGTCGTACCAACCTGTTCTGATTTAACCCCGGTGACCTCTCCACCTGCCCCATGCACCCCACCCCACCCCACCCCACCCCCATGCATGCACCCTCTCACGCCCCACCTTTCCCTCCCTGCATGCCCTGCACTCCGGTCATACTTGACCCCGTGTGTGTCTGCCCATTATCACAGGTCAGGTCAGGGCACCACACACACACACACACACACACACACACACACACACACACACACACACACACACACGTGGGCATTCACAAACGTAAGAATGCACATAAACGCCCACATAATGCAAACAATGCTCACAGGCTCATGCGTGGACATTATCACTGTTGAGGTCAGGACACACACACACACACACACACACACACACACACACACACACACACACACACACACACACACACACACACACACACACACACACACACACACACACACACACACACACAGGTGCATGATCCACTAATCTCTAGGTCTGTTTGCAATAGAGGCCAACCTTAACGTTAACCTGCTGAATGTTGCATAACCCCAAAGGTTAAACATCCTAAGATCTGTTATAAGGTTTAACAGAATGAGTTTCATTTACTTGTCATTGCATTTCTGAACAGGGCATTCCAAAACTATGTCTTTGATGGTCCAGCAAGTTTACACATTTCGGTGAATTTGACATGCGGTTTGCCAACAATGTCACATAATAAATAACATGCAACAAAAAAAATCCTAACATTCTTTCTAACATTCATTCTCAAAGCATGCTTACACCCTTGGTGCTTATGATAGCTTGGGGATTGCCAATGTTGGACCAAAGTACTCAACCCAGTACTCGAGTCAAAGTACTATGGATACTCCGAGTCAAATATGACTACAAGTGAAAGTTGATCAATCAAATGTGTGGAAAAACTTCAAAAGTACATGCTTTTAAAAATACTCAAGTTTTCAAAAGTACATCTTCTTTTTACTATCAATGCATTGCTGTATTGACATTTTGACAGTTTCCCCCAAAAATGTAAGAAGTCGCATTGTCAGATCTGCTATTTTCACTATAATTGAAATAGGGCTTAAGCTAGAAATGTAGTGGAATCAAACATAGCCTACAATATTTGTGTTCGAAAGGTAGTGGAATGAAAGTCATATGTAGGCCTATCCAAAAATAAAAATAGTCAAGTAAAGTACTGATACTCCCAAAAATGTAATTACAGTAATGTACTTAGTTACTGGAACTGCAGTAAGTATAGTGTGTGTCTTTCAGCCTACAGGGGTAAACAAGCGAGCTGTGTGGAGAGACTGGCACTTCTGTTTACAAAATGTGGCAATGCGGTGACTGTCGCCCTGGAGTTCTAACACGTGTTGTTTAGAACGTCGTGTTCTGCAGGCCGCCCGACCAAACCGTGTGTTATGTCTCAGCCAACATTTCCTGCAAATATGAAAACACACAGGGAAACAAATAAGTTCAAAGGGAAAACAAAGGTATTTTGCTGTGTGACTCGCCTTTGAAACGTGACAGATCCCTGTGTCACTTGTTTGCGTATGGTATACATGGGGGAAGAAAATGGCAAAAGTCCAGGGTTGTGCAACTTTTTGTCGCATTGAAAAGGTCCCTCTGCTCACTCCTCGCTCCCAAGCTGTGGAATGTAACCAATTTCCCAGACTTTTCTCATTTCACAAGATAAAAAACTACGGAAAGTGCACTGTAATGTATCTGGCACTTGCCTTCTGTCTTTGCGTTGGCAGTTGTTTTCGTCATCTATTGAGCATAGATGCAAGGATTGTTTTGTTATTGGTGTTGTTAATGTGGTAGCATGCCTTTGTTCTCAGTGCACTCTAACATTACTTATACTTGTTTGCACATCGGTGTCGTGATGGAATGGAATGCAATTTGTTGCGATGCGTCTCGTTGTGAGCTTGTAGATCAGCTGTTTTCACGTTTTTGAAATAGGGCATGAGTGGTTAATTCAGAATGTATTTTTGTGTTTGTGTGATGGTGAGACACCAGATTTCAGTCTGCATGGGTGTGTGTGTGTGTGTGTGTGTGTGTGTGTGTGTGTGTGTGTGTGTGTGTGTGTGTGTGTGTGTGTGTGTGTGTGTGTGTGTGTGTGTGTGTGTGTGTGTGTGTGTGTGTTGGGGGGGGGGCTTGTCTGTACCACAAATATAGTGATACTCTGTCTTCTGAAGAGTGAAAGACACCATTAAATAGGAGCAAAGACGGAGCAAAGAGGGCTGAAGCGACGTCTATCACTCACTCATTCCACTGGGCCTTTTTTTCTCCACATTTAATGGGCTCTTATACAGAGTGTATAGGATGCATTGGAATGCAAAGGGAGGAGGGGAGGGGAGGGGGGGGGGGCATGAAAAGAAGCCTCTTCCTCACAGCGGGGGTCCCCAGAAGGATACGCACATAAATGAAGATGGAGAAAGGGGCTAAATCCCCCCCCAGCTCTATCGTCTTGGCATGCACACACACACACACACACACACACACACACACACACACACACACACACACACACACACAGACATGCTTATGCGCTCACACTCACACACTCTCTATCCTCTCGCTGCAACTGTGCAAACATAAACATGAAAGTACACACTCACAGACACACTGTCATCCCTCACAAGTGTAGGAACAACACACACACGACACACAATACACACACACGCACGCACACGACACACGCACACAAACGTACACATGTTTGTATTACTCTGCTGCGTTTGTGAGAACATCCACATTTTAGGATGGAATTGAAAACGGGTAGAAACCGTAAAAGAGCAAACCTATAGCTCACAACACTAGATTGGTGATTTGCCGGTGCGTGACACCAGCACACATTTCAGTGTAAATCAGACATATTTCTAATTCCAACCCCTAAAGCTAACCTCTAAATGTCTAATCCTAACCTGAATCGTTGAGATGAATCTAACTCCAATAATGTGTTACTATACAGTATATATTTATTTCCTTTTACCATAAAACAACCATTTATATTGTGAGGACCAGGAAATGGTCAATTTCTCAAATTCTTCTATGCGTATTGGGACATTTGGCCCTCACAAGTCTAGTAATACACACACACACACACGCACACACACACACACACACACACACACCCCCCTACACCAGTTGAAGCCGCTCTCACACATGGAGGTTAGAGCAGGAGATGGGAGGAGGGATTAAAATTGCTGAGTGGAAAAAAGGAGGGAAGGGAGGGAGTGTAGGGAGGGAGGGATGGAGGGGGGCGAAGAAAATGACAATGCGAGCAGGGAGAGGAAGTGATGCTGAAAGAGGGAAAGGGAGGCCGTCTGAAAGGAGAGAAGGAGAGGGAACAAGGGAAGAGCACAGAGGATGAGAAAAGGCCACACGAATGAGGAGTCTGGAAGTAGAAAACGTGTTTTTTTCCCTCATCTAAACCCCCCCCCCCCCAATGAACTGAACCAGTGAGTGTCTTGTACCCGTTTATCATTGAAAAGTCCGATTCGTACTTGGCTGTGCAATGTGTCCCACATCATAACTAGCAGATCTGCTATAGCTCAAGAAGCACTGCAGGAGCGTGCTCGAATCCTAAATTCAGCATTGTGAGCTTGTAGATCTGCTATTTGCATGATACCGGCGCAACACCGACTAAGGGCTACTACACACTGCAAGACATTTGTTCCGATTATGCTGTCAGGGACCTTTTTTTGGCACTCGCCGACAAAACCCCCGATCTGACGCAAGATCAGGCTTTGCTCGCCGAGGTGTTGCTCGCGCTGTGTGAAAAGCTCTGCGCGAATTTCCGGCCACGATAATAGCACTCGGCGATGCCTTCCAGAGCGTTTCTAGATATCTAGCAGGTTTGATATTTGGCTCTGTCGCCGACTGGACATCAGACAGTACGAATGGGGTTGCGATCACTCTGTGAGCAGATCCCTGCTACAGCACTATCAGGTCTGGATCGCATCCCGGTGAAATGTCTTGCAATGCGTGATCCCTTGTCGGCGATCAATCGTAGTGTGAAAACCACAACCATATTATGCAGCCGATTTCAAGAAAGAGACTTGCGTAGTGTGACGTGCTTAACGATCAGATGACCCCCCGACCACTTTAAAAGTTGTGCAGTGTGTAGCTGCTCTAAGTATGAATCAGGCGTAAGGTGCCATTATCTGGTGATTGGTCCTGAATGTTCATAATGTGCTGTGTCAAGGCTTTACATATACAATGTTCAGAATGCGCCAATCAGGATGGAATATGAAAAATCAGACAGACCCGTCTTGATCACTTGACTATAGAGATACTGTGTATTGATTTGTGTGATGTTTGGACAAAATCTGTATAGGACTAATATAAAAAGATAGTTTTGCACAAAGCGGCCTCCTGGTGGCGCTATAACAGGCCGATCTAAAAAATATGGGGCAGAGGTTCTGCTCTGGCATCCAGGGAGTGTGTGTGCACATTTTCGCTTCGATCGGGCCAACGGTGCCAGAGATTAGCTGTTCACAGACAGACAGACGGACGGACGGACAGACGGACAGACAAACGGGACAAAACATATAGTCTCGGCCGTGCCTTCAGCCTGGCGGAGACAATTATGAATACATTTTACAGTTCTGTTATAAAATGCGATAAATCCAATTTGTAGAAAGAGTTTTACCCAAGCTTCATCTTCCGATGTAAGCAAAATGCAGGGGTGGGGGTCCAATGATTCACAACGCAACGAGTCGCAACTGGCAACCCACTTGCAACCGAATCCCAAAGTCCGACCACTGCAATTTCTCTCTGCAAGGGTTTTGGTGCATTGTGAATCATTGGTGTGGACTGGGCTATATTATATCATGCAGTCTCGCTGTAAATAACTTTACACTATGCTTAAATCAATGGAATTTTGTGGCAGATTTGTCGTTTCACATCAGTTTTGTGGTACAAGGTTGGAGTTTTCTGAAGAACCTTGTTTTCCTTTTAATTCACATTTCACATGGATTGCATTTACAACTTGCTTACGTCTGCATGTGTCGTGTGTGTGTGTGTGTGTGTGTGTGTGTGTGTGTGTGTGTGTGTGTGTGTGTGTGTGTGTGTGTGTGTGTGTGTGTGTGTGTGTGAGAGTAATGTGTAATGTGTCAGTGTGCTGTGCTTTGTGGGGGCCCATGCTATCCTGAAAAGGCCTGCATGGTCTGAAAGGAGCCGCCAGTGCGTTGCCCGGGCGGAGCGAGCGAGGAGGAGAGAGGAGCGAGTTTAGGGAGGTCAGCGCGGTCACCGAGCGGATAAATACCCCCCATTGTCTGCTCCGAGGAGATGCTCTCCGCGGGGAGTCTATAAACACCCACAGTGGCAACACTAACACCCAGAGGCTCTGGGGGCTCCCTGGGGGGGGGGACAGGGTGAGGGTGGGTTGGGGGGGGATACCCCAGGAGCCCCTTATTGCTGAGGGCTCACTGTCTGGAGGGGAGAGAGAGTGGAAGTCTGTTCTGGTTGGGTTTGTTGTTTGTTCTAAAACAGTGTTTCTCAACCTTTTTAATTTCAAGGACCCCCAGTTTGATATGCATTATGCCACGGACCCCCCTTTGATGCCATTTAAAAGAAAATCTGTGGGACCAGAATCTAGACTGTAAAATCCTCAGTGTTCATTTAACTCTGAGAGTTAGACACTGGAGAGAAACCTTACATCTTCTGTAGACAGTGTCACAAGACTTTCAGTCAGTTAAATCAGTGGTTCTCAAAACTTTTTCATGTCAAGGACCCCCAAATGTATACGTATGTGGACAATTATTGTGTATTTGTCTGCCTTTCATTCATTCAATCTCATTGAATGTCTAGTCAGCAACGTTTCACACCCATGCAACTAATTCTAACTGGACTGCAGCTGTCAATCTAACAGCTGACTCCCCCATGCTTAGCCTACTCTTACGCTCTGTCAGCAAATATGTACTTTTTTAAAAACTATTTGTGTGTTGCCCTCATCTTTAGCACATAATCCTTCTTTAGAATAGCATCTCTGGGTATAAAGAGAGGTGTTGAAGATGACACCTCAGGAGGCTTGAGGCCATGGGGAGGCCATTTGCCCTGTCAGGGGCTGGAGAAAGGACTGGTCTAGCAAGCCATGTCTGTTGTGTATGATTATGATCTTCAATAAAAATGTGTCAATCCTTCATCTTTGTGGAAGATTCTTTTTTTTTTAAATAGTACGGACGGAGGCTGTCTGGGAATCACGACCCTCATGGCCCATCTGACGGGTGAAGCTAAACCTGAATTTCCCCCTCGGAACTAAAAGGTCTCCCCCTTCCCTTTCTTCATTTCATGAGAAAAACAACATCCAAGCAGCCATACAGGAAGACACTGTGAGCAGTGCTGCCAGCTTTTGTGAGAGAAACAAGCAGACAGATCTAATGAAAAGCATCGCAACACGTTGTGAGCTTGTAGATCTTATATTTTACAAAAAATCTTGTTTTTTTTTAAAAAATATGTCGATTTGAAACATCTTAAATACACAAATATTGTATGGGGGTCCCTGGTACAAAATATTTTCAGATGGGGGTCTGCACTCCGCAGACAAATACCTTGTCATGTTTGAGAACCATTGGTTTAAACAACATTATGAAGCATGCCCAAAAAAGAACTACACTTTAGAAACAAGCCACCAAAGTTGCTTATAAAAAGCAGACATGGCAACACTGACTGTGAGCTTCCACCGGTGCAGTTTCCAGTGGGAGTGAGAGATAAAGCTCAAGGCAGATATACACATGCTGGCACCGGCCACCGGGTTTGGTTGGGGGCCTTTAATCCAAATCTAGGCGGAACGGCCAGGTCCTCATAAGGGGCTCTTTTCATGCGGTTAGAAGGACTGAGGGGCCCCAATGCTTTCTGGGGGCAAGTCTCTCACCCTCCCAGCCACCCCCCCCCCCTTCTTTCCCCTGGACCCTAATCATCCTCCTTTCCACCGCTTTGTGAAGCTTTTCCACTTTGATTTCATGTTCGCCCATCTCCTGCATGGCTCTGAGAAGGAGAGCCTAGACATTCCACCGAGCTCTCGCACGACCCCCAAAAACCTTGAACATCGTACTCAAAACACACACACACACACACACACACACACACACACACACACACACACACACACACACACACACACACACACACACACACACACACACCTCCCGTTCGTTTCCCCTAACCATCAGCTCGATTTAAAGAAAAGAGAAGCTTGTGCCAGTTCAGCAGGACAAAGGACTTATTCTGTTCCTCGTACGTGTTTCCAGGGGCGTGCGGGACGGGGGGCTTTTTTATCCCAGGGAGAGCTCTGGAACGGGTTGGAGTCTCAGGGGGTCCATATGTTTGTTGACCAGTCACTGCTGCACCCATGATCACTTCAGTTACCTTTTTGTGTTTTGAACCGTCCTCCTGACAATGTGCTGACACTCTTTGCACCCTAAATCTTGTGTGCATGTGTTCATACATTTCATAGATAACTTCGTAGACTTGTTTGACGGCACTATCATCAGTTAATAAGGTTTATTTAATTGTTTTATTAAATATTTGGAAATTCTTTTTTTATTGCTTGAAAAACATTCTTATGTATATGCCCAACATAGGGACTCATGATTGAAAGTGGTTAACCACTTCAACCCCAGCATGAACATTAGCCAAATTTGCGACGCGTTTTGAGCTTGTGAATCTGCAATTCCTTGGCGAAGACATTTGCTGTAGATGGAAAGAAGTCTCATGACGTCTCATTTGAAATTCTTCACATAAAATATTCCCTGCATTCGTTGAAGAAGTAATTCCCATATTCTAACGAACACACGCACGCACTCACGCACGCACGCACGCACGCACGCACGCACGCACGCACGCACGCACGCACGCACGCACGCACGCACGCACGCACGCACGCACGCACGCACGCACGCACGCACGCACGCACGCACACGCGCACACGCACACGCACACACACGTCTCACCCACTAAATCATTAAAACGTGACACACACACTGAAAGGAACAGGGTAGAGTTGAGTTATCACATCAATGCTATTGTAATATGTATGTAATCTCATTGAAAAGGCCTTTTGTGTGAGGCAGCAGCCCTTCGGGTCATGGTCCTGTAGTCTGCTGTACTGTTGCTCTGCAGGCAGAAACCACGCATCTCCATACTTCAACTTTTTGTGTTTTTTTCATAAATAAATAAAAAAATCACACCCTGTGTGAAGTGGGCGGTGTCTTGCTAGCTAATCACAATACTGAATGGAGTCAACCAATCATGTACAAAAGATAAATACATTTATTGAAACACTCTTTATGATGGACGAAACCATAACTTGAAAAAAACAAAATTTTGGTTTTTTTCAAGTTATGGTTTCTTATATAGGGCTATGCACATGTGTCATGTGACACTGGCCAATCACAGTCCTGAATAGACTGTGATTGGCCAATCACAGCGCAGGATAATTGTACAAATTTCCTGGGCCCAGATCACAGCGCAGGAAAATGTACAAATTTCCAAATCTCACTTATAGGGGCGGTTTCACCGCCCAAAAAGAATGACGTTCTGTCACCAGTTCAGGTTAAAGATTACTGACACTCTTGTATGATGATCATACGGTGATGACATCACTGCATGATGAAATATTCTGACAATAGCTGATCTACAATCTGTAGATCTGGCTATTTTCAGTATTTAAAAAAAAACGTTTTAAAAATAATAATTAAAACAAGGAAGGGTTTTGGACATACAAGGTTTTCCCCCCCCCAACACCGGCGAGGGAATGGCAATGCCTAATCTATGCTCCGTCGTATCATATCGCACGGGCGGCAAACATATCGGATCTGCAAGCTCCCAAAGCGTGAGCTTATAGCCCTGGTTGAGCTTATAGATCAGCTATGTTCGGCGCATGACACAGAAGTGCGACGAAACGTAAGTGGGGCTTAAGTGTTCGCTTCCTGTCACCGTTTACTATGGTTCTGAATAAAACAAGTGGCACAAGCAAATACAGTACCTGCGCGCGCACACACACACACACACACACACACACAATAACACAGACACACAATAACACAGACACACATGAGCACTCAAGCACACATGTGCTCACATTCATATCTACACATATGCGTTAGGGCATTCACCAAAAAGTCGACTTCGACTTGAGTCGACTTAATTAACACAAGTCGACTCCCACCTGGTGAAGTCGAAAGTTTTTTTTTTTTTTTTTTCATGTGTGTGTGGGCGGTGGGTGCGGACTGCAAACCCGGTCTCTGATTGGTTTACCCTGATAGTGTATCCTACATTTAACCAATAATCACTTCATGTTTAAAATCAAGGGGCGGTACTTAGCGCGGTGGAGGGAAAATGAACAGAAGCCGACAACAACAATGCAGACATGGCGGATTCAGAGGATTCAGCTACGCAGAAAAACAAACACAGTCACAGATCATCTGTGTGGAAGTACTTCACTCTAGATGATGAAGAACGTACAGTGACCTGTACACTATGCAAGAAGTGCTACAAGTACAACAAGAATACGAGCGTTATGCTCGGCCATCTGAAAACGCATCCAGTTAACCTGAATAATGACGGGAGTGGTGGGAGTGCGAGTGGTCCAGTGCAGAAGGTCATGAGCAACTACACAAAAAAGCATCTAACAGATCAGAAAAAACAGCACATCACGGGTTTGCTCGTTAATTTCATCGTCAAAGACGTGCGACCTTTGGCTGCAGTGCAAGGGGAAGGCTTCAAAGCAATACTGAAATATTTTGAACCGGACTACACAGTCCCGAGCCACACAACACTGTGGAATAATATCAACCGGCAGTGTGACGCCCTAAAAAAGAGCATCAAGGAGGATATGAAAGGCAGGAGCGTGTCGCTAACAACTGACTTATGGACATCCCCAACCATGGAGCCTTACATCACAATTACTGCTCATTATATTACAGACGGGTGGAACATGAAAGCCAGAGTCCTGACTACCTCTCTCATGACGGAGCGACACACAGCTGTCAACATCTCAGCTCGCCTGGATGCAACAATAAAAGAGTGGGGCCTACGTTTTGTACGGTGCACGATAATGCCTCAAACATGAACCTGGCCTTGGAAATGTGCGAGATGTCCCCACAAGACCTAGGATGCACCGGGCACACTCTTCAGTTGGCAATAAAAGCTGGATTAGTCCTACCTGAAATCACCAAGACCGTCAATGCAGCCAGACGCATTGTAAGTCATTTTCGCCACTCATGCGTGGCAAGTGGTGCTCTGAAGAAAAAACAGTCTGACCTGAACGTGACCAAAAAAAATAAACTCCAAAATGACTGTGCGGTTCGGTGGAATTCCACTTTCATGATGCTGGAGCGCTTGCACGAGCAAAGAATCCCTGTGCAGGCTGTTCTGGCAGATGAAACAGTCACAAAGCCAAGTGTTCTGAAGACCCTCACCATGCGAGCGTCACATTGGGAGCTCATAGAGCAACTTATTCCTGTGTTAGGTCCCCTGGCAAAGGCTACCAAAGTGATGTGTGGCGAGTTGCACGTTGGCCTGTCTTTCATCTATCCCGTGATTTTAAACGTCATCAACACCACCCTCGGTGTCCAGGAGTCGGACTTGGGTGCGATCCGCTCCTTCAAAACCACTGTGAAAAAACAGCTGCAAACGCGCTTCAAACTAGAGTCTGAAGGCCTGGCAGAGTCTATTCCAATCATCGCCTGTCTGCTAGACCCCCGCTTCAAACATCTGCTGTTCCTCCCATCCAGCACGAGAGATGATGCCCACGACCACCTGCACAAGCTGCTGCAAGAGGAGACAGACCCACCCCAGCCTCCCCAGGCGCCTGCCACAGCTGCTACAGGTAACGTTAGGCCTACAGTCCAGTCTATTAATCATTTTGTCAAGTGAAATTACTTATTTTGTCACAATAGCCTACGTCACTAGATACAGCTGCTTTCGTAGCTATCCAGGTTATTGTTAATTTATTATACAAAAAAATCATTAGTTTTCATTTTTATATTTATTTCGTAAAACTATAATTACCTTGGTGGCTATTGAAATGTAGGTCTGATCTTTTATACAATTTGGCTGTAATTATTACCTAATTATTCTTGCGTATATGTGGTTGTTTGTGAAGAAACTGATCAGCGTTATTAATTGCCGTTGCAGCTGAAAATGATGACGGCGAAGATGATGATGACGATGATGACATCCAAGCTGAGGACGTTGGTGCTGCGCCGGGCCCGGTGATGAAGAAATCCAGACTGGAAAGTGACTTTGAGGAACTTTTTGGACCACACTATGAAAGCGGGAAGAAAGAGGGTCGCTCCACTCCAGCCGAGGAGCTGCGGGATTATTTCGCAACACCTCACATTCCCACCATGGAGAACCCACTTAAATGGTGGGCCCGGAACCAGGACCAGTTCCCTAGATTAGCCAAACTGGCTCATCGATACTTGGCTGTGCCAGCTACCAGCACCCCCAGCGAGAGAGTGTTCTCTCTGGCCGGGAATACCATCACCCGACAGCGGGCAAGCCTTCATCCTGAACATGTTGATACCCTCATCTTCCTCCATGAAAACCAGGAGCGCAAGGCCAAGACTGTGAAAGAGGATGACAGCGACGAAGAATAGGATTACTGGTGCTATTGACAGTGGACTTTAATACCATTGGAATATTATTTTACGTTTTATTGGGATTACTTGATTCTCGTTTTATTTCTAAAGGATATCTGGGTGAGTTTTGAATTATATTATTTATTTGTATAAGTTGAAGTTGTCTTCTGAGAGTTGACCATGGGCAGCGCATTTTGAAAAAGCTTTAATGTTTGGTTTGGCTACATTTCGTTTATTATTTTATTATAACTCAAGCTGACTTGTTTTGGGGTGTGCAATTAAACCCTTCAATTTGGTTTATCAATGTCTGAAAGATGCGCTAACTGGTGTTATTGTAAAGCCAAGCTGACGTTTATTTTGGGGTTTTAAACCTTGGATTTTCGATTACATTTCACAATGGAAAGTATCTCTAACTGGCTTATTCTTATTCTATTCATTAGCCTATTGTATAGGCAAGCTGTTGTTTTTGGGTGTGAATTTTCGGATTCTGATTATTATTATTTCAGTCAGTGTACTGTGTTTTGATTCTGAGCTGTTAATGGTAAAAAAAAAAAGAGAGAAAAGAAATACAATGAAAACGCACATGATTGTATGTTGTGAAAGTGAAGACACAGATATCTTTTTCAATACAAGTAAAGTTGCTCAATTTGGACAGCAGTGTGTCAGTGTGGTTTCTCATGGCGCTGGTTTCCTTTTTGCTTGATATTGTTTGACGAAACGATCACTAGTACACATGAAAGAAGACCCTTCACATCTAATAGAGAATTTTAAATTTTAAGAATCGGTTCAGAATTGAATGAGTACGGCTATAGTTAAATGTGAACCTCTTTCTGCTATAAATATGCATGGACCATTCTGCGCGCCCCTCGGCTGCGACGTACATTTTTTTTGTACCGAATGAACCGAATTAAAGTATGAAACCCGACATAAAAAGGGGGGGGGGAAACGGACCCAATCCGCCCAGAACCGCGAAAAAAACGGACCGAACCCGCCCAGAACCGCAAAAAAAATCGCGCGCGTGGGCCACATGCACGCGCGCTGCGCGCGCGTGCATGTGTCCCGTGTCGACTCGACTTCAACTTTACTGTGAGTTGAGTCGACTTGGAAAGATCTGAGGTCGTTAATGCCCTAATATGCGTATATGCAGATTATGCATGTGATGTATTATATATACACACACAAACTGTCACACACAGGCATGCACGCACAAAGCACGCACACGTGCGCGCACGCACACACTCCCGAGAACAAAGACACTTCATGCTCAAATAGGATCTCCCATCCTTCCAGGGGTAATGATGTACATCCTATAATAGGCGCTAGCTAGCTAGCTGAGTGGCTGTATTTGGGAAGATTGATGCCGTAGGTAATAGAACAGTTATGAGCTAGAGAGGGGGGGGGGGGATGATTTATGCTGGGTGAGGGAAAGAAAGTTTGATAGGAGCCAACTTATTACCTTCACCTGGGCTTTTTTTCTCCATGGTTTTCGCAGGATTGATGCTATACTGAAGGTGTGCGTGCATGCCTACATGTGCGTGCGTTTTTGTTTGCATTTCTATGCTCTGGAGTTAAATTCTCCTCATTGGCGGTGCTTTTGGGCACCGGATTGTGTGTGTGTGCGTGCGTGTAAGTGTACGTACGTCACTGTAGACAGTTACATATAAACCAATCATCAAATTGACAAATTGAACTGGCAATTGTGACTAATGTGTACAGTCACATATTAGCAGCCACTGTAGAAGCCAGCTGTGCTGGTCCAATGATCTATCCATCATTATGGATACGTGCACGGTTTTCTTCCAAGCCAGTGGCGTAACTAAGTACATTTACTCATGCACTGTCACGTACTTGTACTTTTTACTCCACTACAATTATTTGAAAACTTTTGTAACAAGCTACTTGATATGAGATTTAGATTATTACCACAAAACATTAACCATTTAAGCTCTATTTTATACATTGTCTATTAAAAAATAGCAGATCAACGTGTTGTAAGCTTTTACTTAAGTACAACAAGTCTGAGTACATTACTTCTTCCACCTCTGCACATCTGTGTGCACACACACCGACACACGCATACACACCAGTATGTGTGCGTGTGTAAACGCATGTACAGTACACAATGATGCATGTGTGAGTACTCAAGGACACTGTCACATAAACACAGGTACAGGTAGACTACTGTATACATACACTCACTTGACCATGACACACACACACACACACACACACACACACACACACACACACACACACACACACACACACACACACACACACACACACACACACACACACCTTGCTGCCAGAGCGGAGCTGGCTAGTTACGGGGGGAACACAAACAGAGGTGACATCATCCCGGTGACCTAATAAGCTGTCGTAAGGAAAATAAGTGGCGAGCCGGCCAGGACAACCAGTTCTTGGCGGTGGCATGGCCAAGCTAGCCGCGGTCCACTTCCACACGCTAATCCCTCACTGGCAACCAGCCACGAAAGCGCAGCCTTCTTGAAGGCATCCTTTGTCTTTCGCTGCATGCGCTAATGCCACACCGATGCCCTATACCTGCTGTGGTGGAAGGAGTACTCCATTTTTTTATTTTCTTAAGTACTGTACTTAAGTACAATTTTGAGGTATTGGTACTTTACTTGAGTTTCCAATTTTCAATTATTTTACTTCTACTCCACTACATCTCAGAGGCAAATATTGTACTTTTACTCCACTACAATTATTTGAAAACGTAGTTACTAGTTACTTTGCTAGTTACATTTACCACTTTAGCCGTATTTTATACCTAGGCTATTTGAAAATAGCCGCTCTACAAGCTCACAACGTGTCGCATCGCGACGCGTTGTGAACTTGTAGATCTGCTATTTTCAAAGTAAATTTTGAATTCCGGACTTTTACTTGTAAGAGAGTACTTCTACATTGCAGTATTAATACTTTAATAGTAAAACATTTGAGTACTTTTTCCACCACTGAAAAGTAGCAATACCACAATGCAGAAATACTCTGTTACAAGTAAAAATTCCTGTATTATAAACGTTACTTGAGAGTGAAATTACAAAAGTGTAGGCATCAACATATACTTGAAGTACCAAAAGTAAAAGTACAAGCGTAATATTCAAAGTAACTAGTTTACTAAAGTTTCCAAATAATTGTAGTGGAGTAAAAAGGAAAAGATTTTACCTCTGAGATGTCATGGAGTTAGAAGTACAAAGTATCGAAAACTGGAAATACTCAGTCAAGTAAAAGTACCGCAGAATTGTGCTTATACGTACAGCGCTTGAGTACTTGTACTCAGTTACTTTCCACCACTGGCAGATGTGAATGTTTGCCAATTAATGTCTCACTGCATGCAGACTGATTAACTGTTTATCCTGCAGCAGCATAAATGCCCGGGGAGGCCCTCAGTCCAAATGATCCGTGTGTGTGTGTGTGTGTGTGTGTGTGTGTGTGTGTGTGTGTGTGTACTGTACGTACGTGCATGCATGCACATGCGTGCGTGCGCACCCGTGTGTGTAATGTACTTAGGTGTACAGTATATGTTTATCCTGCGAGCTCTGTGATGTCATTGATGTCTGGAGACAGGCTGATTAATGTCTGAATGTTTTCCAGCTCTTTTATTTACCTCTGAGCCTCAACACTGGAGACACACAGGACAGAGAGGGGGGGGAAGAGAGAGAGTGGGAGGGGGGAGGGGGGAGGGGGGGGAGGGGGGGGGGGGGGTGGGGTGGTGGTCCCTTAAACCTTTTAGTCATTTTTTTTACTATTTTGAAAAACATTTTAAAGAGTGAAAATAGCGGAGGGGGAGAGCGGTAGAATGATAACATGCAACAGGAAAGTGACTGATTTTCTATCAATTACACACCCCATGACGCCTTGAATTCATGGACTTTTTTAGTTTTTGTTGCATTCCTGAGCCAATCATTTTGTAATTAATCAAATTACTAGCTGCTTGTAAGCAAAAAGAGTGAAATAAACAACTTGCTGTCAGGGGGTGTAAACTGCTGAGTCCCATCGTGTGTGACAGACTGTTGAAAGATGATTAATCTTCATGACGAGCTGCGTTGGTCGTTTTGTTTACAATCAACTGAGTTGAGTTAGCTTGTAGTTGCTTCTAAATCAGCGTTTTTTTGGGCTTGTCTGTAAAATGGAGTTGCTTCTTTGGGCTTGCTTCCTAATGATGTTTAAACATTCTCAAACATTCTTAAACAATTTCATGTCAAGGACCCCCAAATTAATATGTATTTTTTTCCACTGACCCCCCCCCCCCCATCTAAAAATATGTTGTGCCAAGGAACCCGTACCAAATTTGTGTTGAAATGTATCGAAAAATAATTAATATTTATTGTCAAAATTAATAGCAGATCTACAAGCTCACATCGCATCGTGTTGTGAGCTTGTATATTTTCAAAAGTTCAAATAGCCGATGCATAATAGGTTTAAAGTGCTCATGTGGCCTAATAGTCGCTTATTTTGGGCTTGTTTTCATAGACCTGGTTGCTTATTTCTCTCGCAAAGCCTGGCAACACTGTCCCAGAGAGAGACAGGTTTACTCCTCCAACAGCACGGACGCAGGCACACGCACACGCGCAATATTTAATTGCAGTGTCACAGCACCAAATATCCTCGTATGAAACCTCATACTGTAAACCCTCACCTGTAAATTCATCTGGAAGTTGTTTTGTGACAGGGAAAATAATGTTCTCAATTATTTGATTAATAGAAAAGTAATTGATAGAATATGTCGTAACCCTTAGTATTCTTTAGTACAACCAGACATTTCCAAAGGATGGCAAGGCACGCAGTTGGGCAGGTTTTAACATTGTTTTATTTTCCCCCAAGTGTCATTAAAAATATGTGGCAAAAACAAAGCAGACCAGATATCTCCTTAAAGACAAAGGCAGCTCCTGAGCAACTCACTCAGCGGACACCAGCATAGACTGTCAGACACACTAGTTCACCCATTAAATACCCCATGACCAGACAAAAACAATCAGGGGGATTCATAATAATGTCACTTCTGTTCACTAGCCATAAACGGCACAAAATAAGTTAGTACATTTCATTTATACTTGCAGATCTTTGCTTTTCTTTCAATGTCCAGTGTTCCTCTTTGATCCATACCAAAACCTTCTTGTCCACATACAAGATGGTTTGGCCCAATTTGTCCCCAATCAGTGGTTGCAGGTGTGTTTCCTGTCAACCTAAATTGGCCTCAACCCTACAAGACTGTTTTAGGATCCAGAGCAGAGACGTGGTGAGAGAGGTGACTGATTTGTTTGTCAGTGTTTTCTTGAATAAAGAACCTTAACGTTTGTACGTTGTATGTTATTGACAGTGAGTGGTCCAGTGGTGGAAAAAGTACTAGAAAATTTACTAGAAAATTTTCATAACTCCATCCCGGATCCGCCACAGCTTAAAACGTGCGCGGATAGGCCTTGCGTTAGATCACATAATATTTTAATAGCTTTTTTTTTCTTTTCTTTTTTTTAGATCTGACGTTCATAGTGACAGAACACTATGCAACCAAAAAAAAAAAAATCTAAGTCTCGCTAGACGAGATTGAAATCTCGAGATTTCAATCTCGTCTAGCGAGACTTTTTTTTATTTTTTTTTACACCATTCATCCTAAGATATAACATCATAGAAAAGGTAAGAAAAACTTAGTCCAAAATTCTCCTTTAAGTAAAAGTATCAATACTGCAGTGTAGAAATACTATGTTACAACAAGTAAAAGTCCGGTAATCTAAATGTACTTGAGTAGGTACAAAAGTATTGGCATCAAAATGTACTTAAAGTACTAAAAGTAAAAGTACTCATTGTGCAGAATGTCCCATTTCACAAGTTTATAACGTATACACATATTTTGAAAATAGCCAATCTACAAGCTCACAATGCGTCGTATCGCGACGCATTGTGAGCTTGTAGATCTGCTATTTTCAAATGGCCGAAATGTATATAGGATTGAAGTGGTTATTGTATGTTTTGTAATAATCTAAATCTACAAAGTAACAAGTGACTAAAGCTGTCAAATAATTAGAGTAAAAGTACAATATTTACAATAATAGAGCTCTGAGAAGTAGTGGAGTAGAAGTAAAAGTATTGAAAATGGGAAATACTTCAGTAAAGTTAAAAAAAAATCCTCAAAAGTGTACTTAAGTACAGTACCTGAGTAAACATACTTAGTTACTTTACACCACTGGTGTGGTCACCCTGTCACAGAATAAATAATCACTAAGAAAATCAACAGTTGCGGCCCTACTTCACTTCACGTCTCTTTCTTTCTTTCTTTCTTTCTTTCATTCAGATACTCAAGGATTATGGTACTGTCTACCCCAACCTACTCAGGGCCACAGGAGCCATGCACACAGGTACCAGGGCCAAGGTGATGACCCCCAGACGGACACAGTGAGGAGCCCCTCCACTTCATTATAGTCATGGACTACAGTATGGCCATCAGAAGCCTAGCGTAATCACTGAATACACCAGATGACGTAGATTTACGTCCATGGCATTCAATGTGTTAATAATGTAACGTTACACAACATGGGAGTTTAGAGTACAGTTGTCAGTGTTATCAGGGGAGTAGAAACTGCTGAGTCCCATCATGTGTGACAGACTGTTGAAAGATAATTAATCTTCATGACAAACTGCGCTGTTTGTTTTGTTTACAACTGAGTTGAGTTATAGCTTGTAGTTGCTTGTAAATTATTGGTAGTTTGGGCTTATTTGTAAAATGTAGATGCTTATTTGGGCTTGTTTCCTTATGTTTTGTAAACATTCTCAAACATTCTCAAACTATTTCATGTCAAGGACCCCCAAAGTAATGTATTTCATTTATTATATCACTCCTATACAGCTGTGAATGCTGGACCCTGAAGCCTGCCCTATACAGAAGTCCCTGGCCACTGTGCTACACCACAATGCTATGTGCAGTACCAAACATCAACCAGGATGAACATGTTACCAAGAAGCATCTGTATGGGAGACTGTACCAAGTAGTCCATGAGCCAGACAAGATTTCATTATCGAAAGAGTGGGCAAAACCTTACCTATATTAAATTGTTTATAGGGTCAATATAAGTAAATAAATATAATGATAACCTTTCCACAGGAGCAGCTTTTTCATATTTATCACATTTTGTTATTTTCCCCATACGTACACAGGTGAAAAAATGACAACATTAAAAAAATAGTTATCATAATGAAACTTCCACAGTTGATTACTTACATTCTGAAATGGTATATTTAACACATTGGGTGCCAGAGGTTTATTAAAATATTATACTTTGAGTGCCAGGACTTTTTAAACATTTTGAACCTTTTTCAAGTAGTCACAAAATATTTTCAGTGATCACCGTCCTCACGGTGATCCCCTCATTACACACATACAGGTCTCGTACAATCGGGGGGAAAAAATTTAAAACATTCGGAAATCCATTCCATAGTTGCAGCCAGTTGAAAATAGTTAAATTAACATTGTAAAAAAAAAAAGTGCACAGGAGCCGAGATACAGGTTTTTGAAGTCATAAGTTAACCAGGAGGTGGATTGGAGTCTAAATCTTGTAGGAGTGATATTTCCTGTTGCTGTGAAGGAAAAAATAATAAATAATTTCAAAAACCGTATATATACGGTTTTGGCACTCAACGTTAGTATGCGCAAAACCGTATATATACGGTTTTGGCACCCAATGTGTTAAATATGCAAATTAGGCATTAGGAAAATATGCCAGAATTTGCATAACTTTCCAGAATCAACATTGGAACATTGGACAAAGCCAGAGTCAACATTCTTATTTAATTTTGTTAAGATGTTGGAGTCAAAGGTTTTTAACGAGGGAATATTCCATATCTGGCTCAATTTTGGGGCTCTGGCTCATGGACGAAATGCCTAATTTGCATATTTAAGTATACAATTTCAGAAAACTTGTAATACGATAAATCATTGTCTTCATGTAAGTCATCAACTGGGGAAGTTTCATTATGAACTCTTTTTTTAATTTTGTAATTTTTTTCACCTGTCATGTAGGCTACGTATGGGGGAAATAACAAAATGTGTGATAAATATGAAAAAGCTGCTCCTGAGGAAAGGTTATCATATATTTATTTACTTATATTGACCCTATAAACAATTTAATATAGGTATGGTTTTGCCCACTCTTTCGATAATCATTGCTCAATTTTGGGGCTCTGGCTCTACATGGACTAAACTCACTAAAGGGTGGGTGAGAAGATGGCAGCCAGGAGAATGAAGGTCCTTACACACCGGGGCGATCTTTTTTCATGCGAATAATACTTTAAAAAAAAAAAAACGTATAAAGTCAATGCAAGCTTACATGGAGCGAAAAAGCGAAGCGAAAAAGCGTCTTTTAATTATTCGGAACGAGTCCGAATTTGAGGCTGGCATCGACACCGGGAGCTTCCTAGCAGCAGGGGAGGAAAGTATTGGCGAGCAGGCCAGATGTATGGAGGATGGAGATGAACTGGAGACGCCGCTGGAGGGCTCATCCAAGGATGACTATATCTCTCTATGCATGGGTTCCAAAGTTTGACCCTGGCCATCACTGATAAAGTGTAGAAGACGCCTCAAGGTAGGAGCCTTGTTTTTGTATTTATTTTCTGCTATTGCCGCTTGTGTTGTGTGCTTTCTGCTAATGTGATTCAAGCTGTTGCTCTATTGCTGTCATATTAGGACCCAATGACTGGGTGGCTACTTGGTTGGCTAAAATGTTTAGTGACTGTTTCTGGCTCTGTGAATCTACAGGTTCATATGTTTGTTTTTATATTTATACGTGTACTTGGTTTTTGCTCCCTTCAATTAGCCTATGTGTGAGTTTGCTATTTATTTTAAAGTTCAAGCTAGAGGTTTTTAGGCTTTGACATAATAGCCCTCAATTCCAAATGTTCAGGCTGTTGTGAATCTAATATGTCTGTTGTGTTGTGGCTGATGTTGAAGGTTGTGAGTTGTGACAGGGTATCTGTATTGATTCATCGGCTTGGTGGCAAAACTGCATTTTGGGGATGCAGTATGTCAGTTTTTTGTTATGGTTTTCCACGATCTTTTCATGTTTTGCCCTTGGTCTCTTTTGTGTGTGTTACGTGAACGCGTGCACACAACACCACAAAACCTTGTATGCTTATCAGCAGACATAAGCATGACCTCGACTATTGACCTGTGACAATAAAATGGTAGCGCTAGACAGCTAATTTCATAGTTAATGCCTAAAGGACAAAACCAATGTTTTCCTCAAACCTCTTAATATGAAGCTGACTGAATGCATTCTATCACTATAGCATATTGTGCAGCATTGCTTGCTCCTGATATTGCTGCTTGCAGTAGAAAATATTTTTTATAGGCAAAAACTTTTGCCTATAATGACGTTCACAAAATAGAGACTCCAGGCTGGGAAGTGGTTAATGTTAGAACGAGAGAGACCGGCTAAAACAGGGAGACCAGTTGGACTGAGAGAGAGCAACCAGAAAGGAGTATAGGAGCTCAATAAAAGGCAGAAAAGAAGGGAGGAAAAAACATCAGAAAGAGGGAGAGAAGCTGACCTAAAAAGACAGAGAGGGACGAAGGGAAAGACGTCTGGAGGGCGGACGCCGTCGCGCCGCTGTTATTAAGACAGACACCGCAATCAACCTGACTTCCTCTGAGCTTGATGACCAATCTAGTGACCAAAGTATCACTAATACCTTGGCCTGTCCGTGGCTGTTAGCTGGGGGACAGGGGTGACCAGAACGGATTAGTACAGGCCGGGTGGCTTGGTCAGAATGAGGGTATACCAGACTTTGTGTTGACGGGACGGCTGAGAAATTATTAATGGACTCTCCAGACAGCACTCAGCATCGCTGACGACAACAAAACGTATAGTCTCACTCTGTCTGACTCTGATTCCTTTTAGGTTCCTCTCTCTCTCTCTCTCTCTCTCTCTCTCTTTCTCCCCCACTCTCTCTTTCTCCATCTCTCTACGCAGGCCAAATCCGTCCCCCTGAGGAGCTTTCTTGTGGCCCATTCCAGATCCTAAAGTAAAACATTTTAATTGTATTAAAATGTTTTCTTGCAAAGGTAGCTGTCCAGCCGCCATGTTGCAAAGCTGCAACTGCTTCATGTTTTCTGCCCCAATTCTGCCTTACACATGTTAAACATGTGAGAAATAAATAGTGGCATACATAAAGTACTTGAAAGCAATACTTGAGAAAAAGCTACATTTCAGTGGCACATCAACATAAAAGAGCACAACAGATTAGTTGTGAGTGCAGTTCATACGTCATCAATTTGTAGCTAATATATTTCTGAGTTTTGAGAGGATGTTGTCCATTACATCAAAGAAATAATTGTCCATTAGCTTTTTGTTTTAGTTTTGAGTGGATTTTGTCCATCTTCCATCTTCATCCACTTGAAGGTTTACACAGCATGTATCATTCGTCCTAAAATGCGTCTTCGTCTGAAAGATGGTCTAACTCTCAACTAATAATGGTTCATGAAACATCATTAGAGCTTGTGCTCTCATCAGCCGGGTGCTCAGACATAACCAAAATGCAAAAAACTTTCATTCATACGACATGTAAACACTTCACCTTACCAGTCTGCCTCATAAAGACACTGCCATGCCAGGGGAGCCGTACACAGAACACACTTAATATCAAAATCAAAGCCTTTGCACTACTAAAGGACTGGCACAGACAATATCCTATCAAACTTCAAAATGCATGAGTGCTTGGTTGAATGCATTGACTTCCTATTGTACTCCTGAAAATAATGTATACAATTTAAGGAGGAAACCTGCAACATATGAGAAAATATGGGGTTATTTTATATCTTTATTACCATCACTGCGTCCTTGTGGCTTGTTGTTGTCTTGTCTTTTGTTTTAAACTTCTTTGACATGTTTGTCTAAATAAAAATATCTTATATATAAGTTACCAGAATGGACATAATATGTACATTGTTGTGTCCTATATGTCGGACCTACCTGTGTAGCACACAGCATTTTTGTTGTACTGTCTAGTGGCCTCGTGGCCATTTTTACGATTGTGGCCCCCTGCCTAATCTAGTTGAATACCCCTGCTTTATGCCCTCTCTCTTTTTCTGTCTCTCTTTCACTCATTTAGTTCATGTTCCCTTTTCTTTTTTCTCTCTGTCTCTGTTCTCTCCTGCTCGCTCTCTCTCCGTTCTCTCATCTTTTTTCGCTCTCTGTGTTCACCCCACCCCCATATCTATAACCCATCTAGCTATATTTCTATACTTTGGCTATTTAAAAATAGCAGATCTATAAGCCCATAGCGCGGCACCGTAGTGCCGCGCTATGGGCTTATAGATCTACTATTTTTGAAAATCCTGACACAAAAAGTTTTTTGAGGCAGGGGTCCGCAGCCAAAAAAACTTCATTTTGGGGGTCCTTGACAAAGTTGAGAACCACTCTGTTTCTGTCTCTATCTGTCTCTCTTTCTCTCATTCATCTCATATTCCCTTCTTTCGTTCTGTTCTCTCCTGCTCGCTCTCTCCGTTTCTCTCATCTTTTTCACACCCTCTAACCCCCCGCCCCCTCCCTCCACCCCCCCCCCCCCCCACCCCCACCTCTGCCATTCCGCTCTAGCTCAAAGATTAATTCCCGCTCTGTGCCAGGAGAGAGCTCTTCATTACAGGAGATGGGCTGAGGGATATCTTTTGGGTTTCTCTCTTTCTCTTTCTTGAACAGCGCGGGCGGATGAGACCGTCACACGAGTCGGGGTCTCATTACTACAGTGGCTGGGGAGGAGGAACAAGGGAATCGGAGGAAGGAGCAAGATATATTTCATATTCACGGACGGGTTATAGAAATGAAAGCAAAAAAAAAACCTGAATAAATGAGTGGCGAAACATAATGAATGCATGACGCTTCTAGGTGTACTGAATGATACATTATTTAAGAAATTAGCATTCTATCTTTTTCAGTTTACCTTGTTTTTGGAGGAGGAGGGAAAAGATGTAAGGGGAATATGGAAGAGGGTTCTTGTTTGGGTCACGACTGGCAGGAGGTTTCAGTCAGAAAGAACTGCTCAACTGGCTAATGTTCAATAGGAACGACTAAAGTACTGCAACTACTCTTTCGATCTATGGGAAAAGACAGTAATTACGGTATGAAATTGTGGTTGAAAAAAGCACATTCACCGGACTGTGATGCTTGTGCATTAGTGCGATTTGTGACGTGACCCCTTTCAGTGAGAGTTTCCGGTGACTCTGTTATGGCTGTGGGGCATTTTCCTGGCAAGGTTTAGATCGTGGTTTTCCACTCTTTTCATATCAAGGTCCATTATTTATTCGGCCATTTCAGCCACGGAACCACCATTTGATGACATTTAGCTCTCGGACCCAAAACTTGAATATTTTGTTATCGTTGGATAAGCTTTTCTCCACATGCTGTATTGATGTGGTACCATATACAGTATAGGAGAGATAACAGGCAAACGTTGAAAACAACAATTATTCTACATTCTCTAATTGTGTACACTTCGTGTAAATTAATTGATGCAGATGTTTACCAATCATTTAACTCTTGAGAGCGTTAACCGTTTTTGAGAGGTTTAGAGGGAAGGGTCACTGCAGATGAACACAAAGTTAGTGTGAGGGATATCACCTTCATCCTATGATGAAACGTTTCTATCCTGGTGGGAATGGACTCTTCCAGGATGACAATATGCCCCCAGGGGTCACTGGATGGTTTGATGAGTATGAAAATGATGTGAATCATATGCTATGGCTTTGCAGTCACAAGATCTCAACTGAACTGCACACCTACGTATATGTGAGATTTTGAACCGACTGATAAGACAGCTCTCTCCACCATGCAGCATCATCCTCAACTTTGAGATGACGGGAAAAGGTTTGTTTTATCAGGAGTTTTGTCCACTCGGCCATTGAAAGCGCTAAAAACAAACTGCCTCGCTGATGTGTCGTTTTGTGTATTTTTTTTATGGTTGTTGAACAGACTTGAGAAATGGAATATCCCTCTGGGACAAAATAAAAAAACTGATTATGAGACTGATTATGATCAAAACACCAAATGAAGCAATATGTTTTGATAGAACAATCTATACCAAGGTCAGTGGTGGAAGAAGTATGGATTTTTACTTAAGTTTAATGTAGCAATACCACAGTATAAAAATACTCTGTTACAAGTAAAAGGCCTGTGTTCAAAACAGTATACTTGAGTAAAAGTACAAAAGTATTGCATCAAAATATAGTTATACAAAAAGTAAAAGTTTGAAATGTTTGAAAATAGCAGATCTACAAGTACTTTACGTGACTTTCCACCACTGACCAAGGTGCAATGAAGCTGTTCTGTGGGGCTCATGGTGACCAAACAACACCTTACTAAAGACACACTTCCCACCCCGCCTAGATAGAGAATTGGAAAAAAGACAGAGAAGGAGAGAGAGGCCAGCGAGGGTAAGAGGAGGAAGACAAGGAGGAGGAAGAAGAGGAGGGGAGTGAGGAGTTTAGTTTGAGACAGCACTAAGTGAACACACTGAGGAGGAGGCAGGAGCGGGGGGGGGCTCCGGAGGGGGTGGGGCGGTGGTGGTGCGAGGGATTTGTCGTGTGATTAGCGAGTAGCTGGTTCTTCCAGTGTCGTCTGTAGTTAATTACCAGAGCTATTACTGAGGCCCTGGTTCACTCTTCATGAAGACGAACAGACGGCAGCGCTCAGATAGAGCCTGGTCTCTGCTACATCAGACTGTGTTTAGAGTAGAACTGGGTGTGATAGATGCAGGGCGTCACGGGAGGGTGAATCTGCGGCGTTACTTTGTTGTTTGTTGGGGGATTGTATCTTGTCGAAAAACCTTATCTTTCCTTCCAATGAATCCTTCCAATGAATGTGTGTGAATAGAAAGGATGAAGAGGACTATTGTTTCTCCTCAACACCTTCCTCTCTTTTTTTCTGC
>NC_137617.1:42798411-42875911 GCF_963280865.1 Gymnoscopelus braueri
AATCCAGTTTGATGGTGACTTTTGCACATGTAATAACATCGGCGAAAAGAGATTGCCTTTAAGCTTCATTTCTCTCTCTCTCTCTCTCTCTCTCTCTCTCTCTCTCTCTCTCTCTCTCTCTCTCTCTCTCTCTCTGTTGTCACACTAATAATAATCATATTTATGGAAAACGTAGCCAAAGCAAGACACATTTTATTTTCTGATGTTTGATTAAATGTTGCATTAATAATCATGTCAGCGCTGCTATGTTCATCATTGCTCTCTTATTTGGGAGAACCTCTCAGCGGGGGGTGTAAGTCGATGCAATCTGGACCTCATTTTCCCCCGGAGGAGGTCATTAACTTGATCGCTCTTCCCGTCACATTTGTCATTGAGCAACGTTCGAACCGCTAATGTGTTTTAAAACAAGCTGCTGTGTGTTTGGGAGATCACTGACGTTACGGAATGGATTAGCTTCCATTTAGCGTTAACTATTGAACCCTACGGCGTCCCTAATCTGGGAGAGAACATTTGGCAAGACAAAAACATAGCTGATCTACAAGCACACAATGCATTTGCAATAGATAGACAGATAACCTTTATTGATCCTGCGTGTGAAATTCAGGCATCAGACATAGCACGGCCATATAAGTCACAGATACAGGGTATACAAGCACAGAAGAATAACATCACAATGAAGACACCCTCAAACAAATAATGCAAGATGTTGTTAGCTTGTAGATCTGCTATTTTCTGCAATTATGCGATTTAGTGTAGAGCAGGAGGGGGCCTAGAACAGAGCCCTGGGGGACTCCGGTCAACTAAGTATAGGGTTTAAGTGGTTGAAGTCTAAATTGACTTGTATTTATTGTAGTTCACTCTAACTTTGATCTGATCATGACTAAGTGTGGTAACCTTAGTCATGGCTTAAAGTCAGAGTGTAATCAGAGAGACATATTTAAACGGTACTTTTTTCCTTGTGCATTTTTTTTAGGGGGATTTTTTTAGCCATTTATTTGATATGAACCAGTGGAGAGAGACAGGAAAAACAAAAGTTAAGAGTATAAGGGAGTGGTGCGCGGCAAAAGGTTAAAGCTTCAATCTGTGATTTCTTCAGCAGATTGGCATTATGTAGAACAGCAGGAACAATATTAACACATTGACTGCCATTGACTTCTATAGACGTCATTTTGTGTTTTCAGTGATTACGATAGAGGGCGCTCTTCCGCAACCTGTGACTGATCCTGGGACTCCCGAAGAAGAATACACCCGGAAATCACGTGATGTAAACAAATTCCAGCCCGTCCGGTCTAACGCTATATCAGATTTGAAAAAATCACATTTATCTCTGATTTATTTTCCCAGATTGTGTTTTTGGTGAAAACAAGCCATATTCAACTGCCGATAACTAAAGAACGGAAGATCATGGTTACCATTTGTCTTTTCCAGATGATAAAAGAGACCCTCCCCCTCCCCCCAGATATCTGTTGTTTACATCTTATTTGAAAAAAAAAAAAAAATCTGTGGGTCTCGGAAGATTAGTAAAAAATGCTGTCGGTGGCGGATGAATTAATTAATGAATTCCTGGCTGTCAATGTGTTAATAAAACATCATAATGTTACATATTGTGTTGTTTAGGAAACGGCACTAGTGTGTGTGTGTGTGTGTGTGGGGGGGGGGGGGGGGGGGGCTCCTTTCACACTGTTTCACTAATCGCACATAAGGACAACATTTTTCAGTCGTGGGATTTTATTTTTGCTTTAATCCATGTGTCTGGCATTAGAGCTCTAATAACCACTTAGCTGTCGGGGTCACCCAGCACTTGTTTTCAAAGATTAGTTTTTGTCTTTTCTGCCTTCATTGATAGTTCAAGTGAAGATGGACAGGAAAGAGGGAGAGAGAAAGAGAAACAGGGAGAGACACAGCAAATAAGGTCGTCGGGAATAGGACTCAAACCCGCGGCGCACTGTCAGGATGCATATTAGAGCCTATATGTGGTACGTGCCAGGCCAGTGGGTGCCCCCACCCACCCAGCACTTGTTGATGACGATGCTTTGATTCTATTGTTTGGGAAACAATTAGTATTGGTGTCCCTCCTGGACCTCACTGAAGCCCTCCTCCCTTTGCCTTACATATTTGTCTGGTCTTGGGATGGATGTCACTGTTAAAGATGTTATTAACCACATGAACCCTATAGTCCCTGTTCTGGGGAGAACATTTGGGAGGGGGAAAAAAAACGTTAAAATATGGAGATAGGGTGGTTTTTGCTCGACAACGACGATATTATGATTTTAGCCCTTCTTCCTCACACCGAGGTGAAGAAAATATCTAATCACATTTTCCTTCCGCCTGTCACCAGAATGGCCGCTTTCACCTCCTTTACAGGTCTTGCGCGGTCTTGCATGTGGAATTGTTAATAAGGTGCATAAATACGGTACATTAGCCTCGCCCTCTCTCTCTCTCTCTCTCCGCTCTGTTAGGCAGTGGAAGGTTTAGAATCCCATCCAAAAGGTCCTCATCATACCCTCCTCTCTGCCTTTGTTTGTTTGTTCCTTTGTGTATATATTCTAAAGACGCTGATGCATCTTTAATGCATCGGAGATGTTTTCTACCCGTCTCACTATTTCTCCTGCACCGTGTTTACTACTCTTCTCTCAACCACGCATTGTTTTGTTGTTTGCAGTGGTGGAAAGTAACTAAGTACATTTACTCTCAAGTTCTGTACTTAAGTACAATTTTGAGGTATTTTTCACTTTTGCTGGAGTATTTCCAATTTTCTGTACTTTTACTTCTACTCCCTATAAATATTGTACTTTACTTTTGATTATCGCCTTGCCAGTTGATTCCTCCCACACACATTTCTGTGTTGTAACTCCTGTTGTTATCCTACTGACTCACCTACCAGTGAGGAGCCTCCACCGGGAGGACGCAGAGCCTTCGTCCTACTCCTCCCGCCCAACACTCCCCGCTGACAGGTGCCGCCCCCCAGCCGGTAGGAGTATGTGCAATGGCCAATATCACCCTCCTCTCCGCCCCGGCTTCCCTCCCCCAAACACGGGTTGTTCGGGGGAACACAATTGTCCCCCCCCCCCCCGAACACAATTGTGTTTGCATAGACGCCCGACAAAGCCGTATGCATCACGGTGGATTCGAAACGGTGTTGATTTTGTCGACTAAAACTAGACCATCTTTTTTGGGAGGGACTAGTGGAGAAGAGCTCCAGGAAAACTAAAACAAGTCATCATAGCTGCGCGCAGGTGTCACAGACCGAAAATACGCGTTGTGAGCTTGTAGATCAGCTATTTTCAGCATGCAGCTAAGTGACAATCATTTCGATGCCATCGCGGCCCGCCATAAATACGTTTTAGTCGACTAAATTAACCGACTAAAAGTAAAACATTTGAGGTGACTAAAATATGACTAAAACTAAACAGAATTTGATTCAAAAGACTATAACTTCATGTAAATCAAAAATTTGCTGTCAAAATCAACTCCGGTGGGCAGGGACTTTCAGGTAGTTGACTCACTCCCTCAAAGAACCATGACTTCTGTGCCCTACGAGCAGTCAGCTCTGTGCACGTGTGTCACGTATAACCTTCCAAACCCACAGGCCTTCCAAAAACGTCAAGTCTTGGCAATATCCGTTTCACCGTGCCTGTGATGCACGGCTGTTTACACACGGCCTCGCAACTCGAGACGCTCTCAGCAAACAAACAGCCGCTCCATGTTGATGTCATGAACTCTCTCTCTCTCCAGAAAATCTGCTGTCTCGTGTGTATTTATTCATCTCAGGGAAAATTTGCATACAGTTGAATATAAACCTCTAAGGGGGCATAATTTGTCCCCCTGTCTTCTCATCTCTCTGAACAGAGCTGTTTTGCGGAGTAATCATTCCCTTTCTCTTTGAGAACAGTAACAAAAAAAAGGGACGAAAGAAAAGAACAACATTCCTTCTTTGAGTCACAGAAATGAAAAGCAGGCCAATTTGCACATGCGGGATTAATGTGGAAAACTGTGTGTGTGTGTGTGTGTGTGCACTGTTAAATAATTCACAGCGAATTCACAGTAAATTACTGGATAATAATTGCCGCACTTTCACAGTAAGTTTCACAGTAATTATCTCACAGTAAATGACTGTAATTTCACAACTGTGAAATTACTGCAATTTACTGTGATTTACCAGTATGTAGTACAGTTATTTACTGTATATATTATTACCATTACTGTGAAAGTAATGTAATTTACTGTGATTTACCAGTATGTAGTACGGTTATTTACTGTATATATTATTACCATTACTGTGAAAGTAATGTCATTTACTGTGATTTACCAGTATGTAGTACAGTTATTTACTGTATATATTATTACCATTACTGTGAAAGTAATGTAATTTACCAGTATGTAGTACAGTTATTTACTGTATATATTATTACCATTACTGTGAAAGTAATGTAATTTACCAGTATGTAGTACAGTTATTTACTGTATATATTATTACCATTACTGTGAAAGTAATTTCATTTACTGTAAATGTACATACAGTAAAGTATTTTAAAATTGACTTTAACTGTGATTTTACCATACATACACAAACATGCTTTGTGGATCTGCTCAATGAAAAAAAGAAAACAAGGACTATTAATGTAAACTTTTTATTTAACAATTAGTTAAAGTGCAACTTTTCAACATTTAACATTTTAAATGAACTGTTCCTTTAAAGCAGTGGTTTTCAACCAGGCTCTTGAGGATTCCAGGTGGTCCCCAGCTAAATGGAGTTGGAAACCAAATACACCATTATAGTTCTTTAACTCTTGAGCGTAAAGTGAAAGTTTAATACTGTAACACATTAAAAAGGTTAATGTTTTTCACCAATGAGTTCTGCTTATAGGTCTACATCTTAACAGACCATTAACAAATGCAACATCAATACTGTACTGAATGAAGTGGTCCAAACTTGTAAACACTCACTACACCATGTATTGTTGGCAGACAATGGTTATTAGCTTGTTCAAAATTACCTTACATTACCATATTTCCCAAAATCTATGAAAACAAACTTAAAAATGAGAGAAAACATTTTAATATTCAAATTTATTTCAGAAAACAGGCAGCAATGCGTCCCTGAGCAAGACTCTTAACCCGTTATTGCTCTCCAAACGCCGTGGAATAAATGCAGAGGACACATCGTATGTGCAAAATACAGTGACACAAGATACCCCCAGAAAAAAAGAGGGTGTGTAAGAACCATTAGTGCAACTCCAAACACTGTAACAAGAAGAGCCTGAAGCTTCAAGTCTTCCATGAAGCTGTAAACATTTGACTCCTTTTTGACTGTAAGAACAACAGTCTATTGTCCATGAAAGAACAGTATTGTCCATGAGAAGGTAACCATTGTACTGTATGCACAAGGAAAACACATTAGAGTGTGGTGGGGTACCCTAAGTTGGACTTGCGTTTGTTTGTCTTGCGTTCGTTTCACTTGTGTTCCTTGGGATGCCTCCCTCGCGCTCTGGAGCATAACGAAGCCACTTCTTCACAGTTTCACTGGAGTCCTTGTGGGTCAGCTTGCGGTCGAACTGCCGAGCAGCAGCTGAAAGACAAAATTACAAAAATAAGAGTGAGGAAGAGAGAGAGAGTGTGTGTATATCCCATACAACTTCTTGTTATAATAAGAAAATCAGTCTCACTCTGTACAGTAACACAAGCTACAATCTGGACTGGAAAGAGGAGCAAACGGCTAGCCTGGCTCTATCCAGGTAATAACATTTGCATCCGAGCACCTCTAAAGCTCACCAATTAGGTTGTCTTTTTTTGGTTTATTTCTTATAGCTTGCACTTTCACCATCACCTGATTCCAACCTAACCTTTGTTAGATTAAGTTTTGTCATTTCATGCTTTATTCTTCAACAGGGGATTACAGAGAGACATGAAACAAGGGCAGAGAGGAAACATGCAATACATTATAGGAGTTGGATTCAAACTCGATTCTATATGGCTCACAAAGAGCCTAATTATGTTCTGAATCACCATCAGTCACACCTCACTCGATAAACTTAAGCTATTAAGTAGTTTGCAGGGGAGGAAACTCACCAAACATGCAGTCTTGTATTGCCGTTTCCTTGAATGGCTTCTTGCTGCTGCAACTGGGCTCTTGCCAGCCCAGTTGTACTGACAGGCCAAGGCGTTAGTCAGAGCAGTTGCCAGCATTCGTCTGATCAGGTTCTCTGAATTGGTGCCTCCTACCAGAGCCAGGCGAGCAATCTAAATCAGACGAGAGAAACAAATAGGCCATTGAGCTATGTTCTGTGGGACATATGTTAGAAACAGCACAACAGCAACTCTTATGTGTGTGAGTTTCAGTATCCTATCAGGAAAGAGAACTCATACAGATTACCGTAATTGAATACACAGGACCACAAAACAGCCCTCAGGGCTTTTTGTTATCCTTGGCTTTTAGCATTATTGTATAACTTTGCCCCTGTACTTTTTTCAAACTGTTGATAAAGTATTCAATCAAAGAGGGCAGATGAACAAAGAAGAGAGCAATGATCATCATCAGAATATAGAGATGTAACCTTTTCACACACACAGAGATCATAAAATGTCTACAAATGTTAGATGACCGTCTTGTTCACTTACCATTGCAACCATGATCAGGCACTGACTGCATGGGATCAAACTGGTTGCAGTTTCCTCTAAAGAAGTCTAGAGGAGGGAAAAACAAATGCTTTAACATTTACACAAAAAACATGACTAGTGTGATTTGATTTGTCTACAAAGATATTACTTTACATTTTAGTAGTAAATTGGGTTAATTAGTGAGGAATACAATGGCATACCATTTTGTGCACGTTGTGGGGGTCCAACGGGGGTGTACTGCACCGAGCCATATCCCATTCCCGATATACCTGTAGAAACAAAATCAAAATCATTAGTTATATTTCATTACAGTTTGGGAGTAGCAACACAACGTGATGTTGCAGCATATTGTTGTCAACTACCACAGGATGTCTGAACACAAAATCTGAATTGTAAGTCATACTAATGTCAAATAGTATTCCTTGAGTTCTGTGTCCCGGTCTCTCAAAACGTTGTAGTGTAGTGAAAGAGTAGGGTATCATACCAGTACTTTAACTTGTTCGCTGTGAGGCCTGCAGCTGGTGGTAATGGGCTGCACCAAATCCTGACATCCCAGCTGAAACACACAGTAGGAAATGCACAAGGCAATGAAGTTATTAGCGTATGACACTATTGTAACCTCCCATGTAAGGAAATGTATGATTTCCTTTCAGCTGATCCCTTGCTCTGACCCAGGGATAAAATAAAGGGATGAAAGCTAAATACACTGTCCCAATTTTCACTTTCATGAAAAACGTCATAAAACACACATGACACAACACAGATGTTTAAACATGCCAGAATGTTCAAACATGCCAGAATATTATGTTATGTGACTGCTGACTGTTTGATAACTCACAATTATGAGCTTGCTCAGGTGGATTGCAGGTAGTTGCCATCAGTGCCAGTAACCAGATCTACAAGGGGCAATGGAAAACAAGTTGTGACAAAATGTATACAGAGTGCTCCATCTAAAAGCATGGTGTTCTACTAAACATATTTATTATCGTGACATACCATTCCTTGCAAGTTGTGAGGGTAGAGTTTTGTAGTGAGCTGGAGTTGATCTTGGTGTTATATCTGAAATGCATTCACATTTTAATTTAGATAACATGTCTTCTGTTGCATGCATGATGCCAGCTCAAGAATAAACACACATGATATGGGTTCACTTACTGTTATTTGGATCAGGAGACAGCAAATTGTTTTAATAGCCAAAGCTGCCATTCAATGAATCTAAAAAGGTAAACCAGCCATTGTGAGTTTAAGCAAATTGTGTTTAAACAGTTATCCAATTGATGTTTTAGCATTGATAGCAACAGAACATACCATTCATTTCCTGGTCTGGGGACCGCACAGCTCGAGGCTTGCTGGATTTTGGTGTCTCTCCTACAACATAATATAGTTGGCATAATGTTATTCACAATGTATCTATTTTGGGCTAAAACTATATAGGCTAACTGCAACCAATGCACAAGCCCAGTGTTGTAATCAAAATGGTCAGTTTTTTGTTGGTACAATGTCAGACAGGTGTAATTTGTTATTAACTGTGTTGCAGTGATCACAGGGCTATATTGTCCAAGAGTTCCAAGACTGCCAAATAAAATAAATGCATTGCATTGTGTCAATACCTGGGAAACCCACTTCAGGTGGTTTGGCAAACCGTCTTCTTTTAACATCGCCACCCGATTGGTCATCAGAGTCTGAGTGCTCATACTGGGGATTTGCCCTAAAGAAAACACAATATACAGAATGTAGTCATACTATGTTTATTAGCCAAGTCTACAGTCTGAATACATAGGACCACAATGGAAACAAGCCATCAGGCTTTTGTGTTATACGGTACCTAATTGTACCGCTGTACTAGTTGCAAATTGTAATTATAGTATTCAATAAATCATACCTTGAACAATACCTACACATCACCAATGCTGCTCCAACACCCTAGCGTGAGCTGATCTATGATTGGTCTAGCATGAGGCAAGCCATTATTATGAGGCAATGTCAGCTGACCTGTGTGGTTAGCTGAATCCATGTGGTAGCATAAGCTGAGCTGTGATTGGTGTGATCGCATGGTGATAGAAATAAGGAGAGGTACAGACTAACCCTAGACAGCAGGCCCTATCAGGACCACGCTGAGGGGAGAGAGACAAGAAAAAGAAAAGAGTAATCACTATACCTGGATCTTCTTTTCTGCCGTAGTTCTCCTTCGTCCTCAGATTCTATGTGGGATGTTGGACACATTGTTGAGGTGTACTTGGTCTCTCGTCGCTTAGCTTCATCAAAGGTCTCTGGAAAGACAGGGAAAATGACATTTAACATGACTGCAGTCAGTGTTGAATCAAAACATATGTAATACTTGGTTTAGTTGGTTACAAATGTAATTGTACTGTAAATTAAACCGTGACATCCCTATTCTGGTCATGATGTAGGTGAACATACTTGACAATAAGAAAACATTCTGCAAAAATAGCTGATCTACAAGCTCGTAATGTGTCACATTGTGAGCTTCCTAGATGTATACATACTGCATGTGTTGCACCGATTACTCACCACAGGTAATAAGGAGCTAACCACCACACAAAAAAGAAAGGTCCAAATGAATGTGCTGCAATATCACTGCAAATAATTGTTGCAATAAAACACAATTCAATACATCTGTAGTGTTAAAAAAAATAGATGAAGTGTCAGGGATTGTCATGAATTTAAAGTTAGTACAACATCCTTGAAACCTGCACAGTCTAATGCAATGGTTCCCAAAACAGTGTTCTGTTAAACAATCCAGGTGTGCTTGTATCATGTATTTGACAAGGCAGCACACATTATGCAATATATAAAACTATTTATGAATAATTATTATCTACATCAGCACTAATTTCCCACTAGAGACACATTCTATATCCTAAAAAACAAACAAAACAAAGACTGATTTACAAGCTTAAAAAAAGGCATCTAACCAGATCAAAAGCTTTTAAATCTACAATTTTCACTATTCAAATGTTGTGAAAGTATGAAATAGGGCTTCTTAATTTTTTTGGCATTAGTATATGCAAACAATATAAAGAGTGCACACATTATAGAGACTATTTAACATGATGAATACATGTGTGCCTTGACACAAAATCTTTGAAAACCACTAGTTTAGTTTAGCCCTACAACACAAACATATTCATTTTTAGTATCAGATATTTGAAGTGGGGACCCCCCAATACTATTTGAACTGGGGACCCCTCACCCAGACAAGCACTTGGAATTGTAGGAGTTGAGGCATTACATTTAGTCTGACATGGTTCCAGATAAATATTGTGAAATTAGCTGATCTACAAGCTCACAATGAAAGCTTGTAGATCTGCTATTTTCACAATGTTTGCCTCTTTCTGGTCTTTTTTTCTTTTTCTTTTGGCAACCCCCCCCCCCCCCCCCCATTTTTCACTGTCATCTGCGGACCCCCCGAAAATCATGTGGCGACCCCCTAGGGGTCCCGACCCACAGGTTGAGAACCACTGCAGTAATACTTGTTTTTTGGTCATTTAGAAAACAGTGTCAACATCTTACACTAATATTGCATTAAAAACAAAAAGAGGGAAAAGCTGCATTGCAGGGTGAAATGAGCTGAAATAACATTGCACAATTGTAAATTTAGATCAACATCAAGGTGAGCTCATTATTAATCTTAACTTCATAAAATACCAGCGTAAACGAACGTCTAACTTTAATAAAATAAACAGGACCAATGCAGCCCCCTGGACAATAGCTCTGAAACATGACCGTCATATCATGACAGTCATGGATAAACTTCAACCTGGTGTTTGCATTTTCTCCATTTATCTCTTGAACATCTACATAAACGTTCAGATTTCAAATATAAAGTGCTTAACCTATGGCCACGGATGTTACAATTATGTTCGGGCCCTCAGAAGTACCCGTATCTTCCGTATTGTTCAATAAAAAGCGTTTTAATCCGATCGGTGGACATTTTCTCCGTATTTTCGCCATGCTTTCAACTAAGCGACCTTATCGGTCGGGAGGTGTATTGCACTCCTCTGATACATTATAACTCTATGAGCAAATGGCCACCGATCGGATTAAAATGATTTGTATTGAACAATACGGAACATTCGGGTACTTTTGAGGACCCATACATAATTGTAACATCCATGGCCATGGGGTCAGCACTTTATATTTGAAATCTTAACGTTTATGTAGATGTACGGCCCGTACATCTACATAAACGTTAAGATTTCAATGGAGAACGTGCAAACAAGCTAGCCGACGAACATGACATAAAAGCCCCACCGACGAGTGCCTGTGCACGGCAGCAATCTCACACACACACCGGCTTGGCGTGCGTCGTAACGTTAAAGTTAAGGTGTGTGAGGGAAACGCATTTAAACTTGTATACAGAGTCTACAGACATGAACAGCACATCATTTGTTGGAGCAAGACTGAACGACAGCATGCACAAGTTCACAACTAGACTAGTTATCATTAAAGTGGAGGGGGAAATAGAGGATGACTGACTTACCTCAGAGACACGTTTCTGGCTGCTTCTCCCCGCTTCTCCCCAGCATTTCCCTCTCGAAATGGATGCAGTTTTGCGCCAAATCCCACAATGCAGAGCGGTTCAAGTACTTAAAGTAATTAGTTGTGATATCACAGAGGATGGTGTGATTTCACAGTAACACTTTGTCGTTAGATTTAGCTTCTTTTCCAGACCCCCCCAGTGACTTATTTAGCGACAAATCTAGTTACTTTTTCTGGTGATTTGGGGATAAAAGGTGATCCTAGCCTTTGTGAACTTGCCCCAAATGTTAACTAGGTGCCCGAAGTATTTGTGCAATGTATTAGTCTATGTTTTTCATTAAAGAAGTGTTTTAATCCCGTCTGTGGCCAAACGCCATTTTCCCCCCTCGTTTACCTTCTATTTACATTGAGTGTAATTCTGGCTTTCACCGGATGCGCCCCGTCACTAACACCCAATGGGAACTTCCGACAGAATCGGACACAGACGGGATTAAAACACTTATTAATTGACAAATATGGACTTATATATTGCACAAATACTCCGGACACATAGCTAACATTTGGGGCAAGCGGGTAAGCACCTTATATTTTGCATTTGTAGATGTTTGGAGAAATACGGGCTTTACTGGTGACATCTCAGGGCAAACTGAGAGGGTTATATCTACTCTTGTAGATATAAATATAAATAATAAATTAAATCAATTAAAATCGATAAAATACATCTACAATAGTCTTAATCTAAGGCTAACGGTGAAGATGAATCTGACACATAGTTTCAGTGTTAAAACAGATCAAATAATTGCTGTTTGTGGTTCTATATGGGCGTTGGTGTAAAGTAAATAAGTACATTTACTCAAGTAGCCTACTGTACTTAAGTACAATTTTGAGGTATTTTTACTTTACTAGAGTATTTCCAATTCTCAGTACTTTAAACGAAATGATGCAACTCTGATATCGCTTTTGTAATGCATTTTATAATATTTAAGGCACCCCGTGTGTATTGTATTCTAATAATAATAATAATAATACTAATAATGTAATGTATAGAGCAGTAACACACTGTAATAATACTAATAATAATATTAATACTAATAATAATGATAATAATATTAATAATAATAATAATGTAATGTATAGAGCAGTAACACACTGTAATAATACTAATAATAATACTAATACTAATAGTAATACTAATAATAATGTAATGTATAGAGCAGTAACACACTGTAATAATAATAATACTAATAATAATACTACTAATAATAATTGTAATAATAATAATAATAATAATAATAATAATAATGTAATGTAATGTATAGAGCAGTAACACACTGAAATAATAATAATAATAATAATAATAATAATAATAATAATAATGTATAGAGCAGTAACACACTGGAATAATAATAATTATAAGGGTAATAATAATAATAATAATAATAATAATAATAATAATAATAATTGTGTCGGCGCCCCCTAGTCGGCGCCCCCTAGTGGCCAAATTATTCAAGAAGGCCCGTAACCCTAATTTTCAGAACCACATGTCCGTGTGTGAGGAAAGTTATATTGGCGCGTTCGGGCTGAGGAGCAGATCAAGATTCCATTGTCCGATCGTGTCGGCGCCCCCTACTGGCCAGGTTATTCAAGAAGGCCCGTAACCCTAATTTTCAGAACCACATGTCCGTGTGTGAGGTAAGTTATATTGGCGCGTTCGGGCTGAGGAGCAGATACAGAATCCATTGTCCGATCGTGTCGGCGCCCCCTACTGGCCAAGTTATTCAAGAAGGCCCGTAACCCTAATTTTCAGAACCACATGTCCGTGTGTGAGGAAAGTTATATTGGCACGTTCGGGCTGAGGAGCAGATACAGAATCCATTGTCCGATTGTGTTTTCGCCCCCTAGTGGTTGAGATAATAGTGAAAACCTGTTCAAAAAGAGTAAAAACAAAATCGGATACCATATTACAAATCAGCGCGCCGCCCTGAACGTGCTCGTATAACTCTCTTCACACACAGCCTTACCGTTCTCCTTAATTGGCTGGGGTCTAATCTCAATTTATTTCGCGCAATAACACAATATATCTCCATAACGATACGTTTTTAGAATCTGCCTTTCGGATATGTTGTACAGCTCGCCAAGACGCACGCGTGGATGTCTTGTTTGTCCCGCTACGACACTTCTAACATTTGCTTCTTACACTGTCCCAAGGTACATAGAGGCGTAAAACCTTGACCCATACCGAGCGACAAAGTCAGAAATAAAAAAAGTGTCGTACCGGGACAAACAAGATATCCACGCGTGCGTCTCGGCAAGTTGAACAACATATCCAAACATTGGACTCTAAGTCCTTATCGTATTCGAGATATTAAGAGAACCGTATGTCTGAATACTGTATTTTATTGTGAAATAATACTGAAAGAGTTGTGAAATCCTTGTACCAATTTAAAGTACAGTAATTTGTTGTTATATCACAGAGGATGGTGTGATTTCACAGTAACATTCTGAATACTGTATTTTATTGTGAAATAATACTGTAATTTATTGTGTAATCCTTGTACCAATTAAAAGTACAGTAATTTGTTGTTATATCACAGAGGATGGTGTGATTTCACAGTAACTTTCTGAATACAGTATTTTATTGTGAAATCCTTGTACCATTTTTTGCGCCAAATCCCACAATGCATAGCGGTTCAAGTAATTAGTTGTGATATCACAGAGGATGTTGTGATTTCACAGTAACATTCTGAATACTGTATTTTATTGTGAAATAATACTGAAAGAGTTGTGAAATCCTTGTACCAATTAAAAGTACAGTAATTTGTTGTTATATCACAGAGGATGGTGTGATTTCACAGTAACTTTCTGAATACAGTATTTTATTGTGAAATAATACTGTAATTTATTGTGAAATCCTGGTATAAGTTAACAGTGTTGTGTGTGTGTGTGTGTGTGTGTGTGTGTGTGTGTGTGTGTGTGTGTGTGTGTGTGTGTGTGTGTGTGTGTGTGTGTGTGTGTGTGTCGGTGTGTGTCGGTGTGTGTGTCGGAGTCAAGATGTTTCCCCATTCTGTCTTTCAACTGGCATCTTCTTTTTTTTCTTCTTGTCAAACCTTTTTTGGTGGAGTTGACATTCAAATCTATAGTGCTGGGCCTGTTAGTATATACCGCTTCTAATGTGCTTTGATGTGCTGCTGCTACAGTAGGCCAGTGGTTCAGGACCCCCAGGGGGGTCCCCACAAGATTTTTTTGCGGGGTGGTCCCCAGATGACAGTGAAGTGACAATTTGAGGACTTTTAAGACCTTTTTGATCCCCAGTTCAAATATGATTATTTTGGGGGGTCCCCAGTTCAAATACGATTCTTTTGGGGGGTCAGGGCCTGAAAAGGTTGAGAACCACTGCAGTGGGCTACACTCACTCCTCAGCCTCCTCTCCCCTCTACAAGTGGAGGAAGAACCTGTGGAGTAGATAGCCCCTACTGGGGGCTTGTGGAATAGCAGCGCCCTTGCAATCCTATTGTCTGATGCTAACCTTGTTCCTAGATTGTCTCCTCTGGCCAAGAAATAGCATGTTTCTCCATATAAATACCCGACTGTTCTTGAAAACAAATATTTCTTTACTAGTTAAAAGTGAATGCTGCAGTACAAGGTTTCTTTCTATATTCAAAGTATAGTTATCTCTGCTATTCCTGAAAGGGGCAAAAAAGAAAAAGAAAAAAAAGAAAGAAAAAGATGCTGTGTTCTGAACTAGTCAGGAAAAAAAGGATTTGTATGTACAGAGAATTTGAATATGTGGACATATTCTACATATTTTGATAGCTCATAATCAAGTCTTTCCCCAGATACTGATGTCAAGTATTGATCTGTTCAGAAAGAAAGACAGACAGACAGATCTTTATTGATGCTGCTATATATGCCAGGTCAACAATGACCTGTCATCTGTCTACATAATATGCTATCTATTACATTTTAGCCTTTGCATAAGTGCTACGGGCTAAGGTGGAGTCTGACGAGGTGAGTCTTCAGATTACGGCGGAAGATTAGGAGTGAGTCTGCAGTTCTAATTGCAATGGGGAGTTAATTCCATAGTTTGGGAGCCAGAAGGGAGAAGAAGACGTGTGGAGTGTTGTCCCGGATGTTTTGGGGAAGGCTCTGACAGCTTCCCTGTGTTAGCTGATCTGAGAGAGCGGGAGGGGTTGTAGGGTTGGATCAGGCTCTGAAGATATGGGGGGTGCCATACCTTTGGTTGCTTTGTAGGCCAACGTCAGTGTTTTGTACTCTGTGGGGGCAGTAACTGGGAGCCAATGGAGGGAGCGGAGAAGGGGGGTGACATGTGAAAATTGTGTCTGGTTGAAGACCAAGCGTGCTGCGGCATTCTGGATCATTTGGAGAGGCTTAAGTGCACATGCCGGGAGGCCAGTAATTCCTGATTGTCACAGGGTTGTCACAGACACAGTGTTTGTGGAAGAACTGTGTGTGTGTGTGTGTGTGTGTGTGTGTGTGTGTGTGTGTGTGTGTGTGTGTGTGTGTGTGTGTGTGTGTGTGTGTGTGTGTGTGTGTGTGTGTGTGTGTGTGTGTGTGTGTGTGTGTGTGTGTGTGTGTGTGTGTTCGTTAATGTCTGTAGCCTACCTCTGCTGCTGGGTTTTGTTGCCATTTCACAGCTTCTTTAGCTATTCTGGTGCTAAAACAACCGTGATGCTGTTGGTTATTGTTGGTTATTTACAATTTGCTGCCAAGTGGTAAAACAGATGGAGGAGGACTTTAATGCTTTTTTTGCACAGCCTTATCACGGTGCAAGTAATGTTTTGAGGAAAATTTAAATGTTCCCTAAATCAGCTCTTCATAACTGACAGACGGTGTTATTTATATGTCAATAGTCATATATTTCTATAAACATTTTGGGTGAAATGCAAGAAATATCATGTAGTTTATTTTGGTTCAGTTTTTTCAGAAAAACGTTTAAACATGACAGGCCATTATTGTATGTGTATGTATGTTTGGATGGATGGATGGACAGATGATGGATGGACAGATGATGGATGGACAGATGATGGATGGACAGATAGACTGATGGATGGATGTGTGCGTGGGCGAAGGTGATTGCCGGACATGTTTGGGTAAAATACGTGGGTGTTCTTCTATATGCATAATACTATTGGGTGGAAGTTGGGACATGCTTGTGATCGTGTGTGTCATTTTTGTGTGTGTGTGTGCGCACGTGCGTGTTGCAGAGCTCCTGTCCATGGATAGAAATGATTAATGAGCCACTGCAGCAGAAAGGGCCATGGAGCCTGAGCCCCATAGAACCTCAACTGGAGCGTATAGCTTCACCCTGCATCTCCTCATACTCCTTTTCCCCTCTATCAATCCCTCCATCCTTCCCTCCCTTCATCCCTCCCTCCCTCCTTCCGTGGTCTTGTGGTCTTGTATTTACCACCTGCTCGCGGCCAGCGAGCAGGTGGTAAATACTCAAGTATTCAAAAGTACAAATTACGAAGTACACTTTCTGAAATTGTCACACATTTTATTTATTTGTAAGATATTTTTGGGGTGAAAATAGCCGATCTACAAGCTCACGGCGCGTCACATAGATCTGCTATTTTCACTATATTTGAAATATACTGTAGGGCTTCGGTGGTTAATTCATAATATTTTCAGTTTCAGTCCCAAGAGACAGAGTCCCTAACTAGAAATGTAGTAGAAGTCCTAAGTACAACATTTCTATATAAAATGTATCGAGAGTGAAAGTCATCAGCTTGCAACAAAACAAAAACGACAACAACAAATACTCAGTACTCTAGTACTTATTCATACCGCCCACCACCTGCTCGCGGCGTGGCGAAAACGGGGGCGTCACCGCGGAGAATCGACCCCCTTTTATAGGGAGGCGGAAGAAGCGAGGGGCGAGGGCAGGGGGGTGGGGGGTGATGGTGGTGGTGGGCGGAGGGGCAGGGGCGGGCGGGGCGGAGGGTCTCGGATGCCCGACGGAGCAAAGTGTACAAATGTTTATGTTCCGACGTGACAAATTAAGACGTGAGGTAATCGGTGATTGATGAGGCTTCATGTTTTCCCCTGACGCGCCACCGGGGGGGCGGGGTCCAGCCAGCGTGCCAGGGGTGGATACTATAGGGTGGAGCAACCAGGGGGTGCTGGACGGGGGGGGGGGGGGTGGGGTGTATGGGGGCGGTCGTGGCTGCCCCCAGAGACTTACGCCTGTTTATATTTGGGCGAGCGCCAGCGTCGCGCCAACGAAAGTATAGGTGATCTGCAAGCTCACGACTCCTTGTGAAGCGTCATGTTGTGAGCTTGTAGATCGGTTCTGAGTGTACACGACTTAGGCAACTAAACATAAATCAGGCTTTAAGAAGTCTTGAAGGTTGAGCGGACACAGCCATTGGAGGGTTCATTAACGACACATATTGGGTCTCAGGAGTCGGTGAGCTCAGAGCTCCAGGTGTCACGCATGCAGTCGGGGTGTGTGTGTGTGTGTATGTGTGTGTGTGTGTGTGTGTGTGTGTGTGTGTGTGTGTAGGACGCTGGTCTCTCCGGGTGACTGCGGCTGTATTCGGGTGGCACCACGCGGGGCTGTGCCCGGGTACCAGTTGGTCCCAGTCAACCACCGGGCCGGTTCCACATGTGCCGCGCGGCAGGTGCCCACATATGCCAGAGGAGGAGGGCACGGCACGGCCCCCCGCCACCGCGGGTGGTCCGAGCGGCTGTCACTCTCTTTTTTCAGTCGGCCGCAGTGGCTTGGCATCGCACCAGAGGTGACTGTGTGTCTGTGTGTGTGTGTGTATGTGTGTACTGTATGAGTGACTGCACCAAACCCATTTGATTAATGAGCGCTGGGATGTCCGCGGACAGCCATGGCAGGCCGTGACGAATTAACACTGTAGACCTGAATCCGTTCTCAATGGCACGTGCTCGCGAGCACACGCACGCCCTCACACACACACACGCCCTTGCACACTGTAATCCATTTTTACACTCACTACAGTTAAATTAAGCGTACACGCACACACGCACGCGCGCACACACACACACACAAGCACACACACACAAACAGAGGGTTCCAGGAACGCATGCTTGTGACACAGAGACTATAGTGACGATTCATCATGTGCCCGTCTCCATTCAGACACAGTGTAATCAGGCAGCGAGTGAGGCAGCCGTTCACATTGACTGAGGCCCCCGGCCTATGGGTCCTAATATGAACCAACAACCGTGCTGAGTCATCTTATGGATCCTGTGAACCGAACAGGACTCCAATCAGGCAGATGCTAACAAAGGCTTTTAGGCCTAAACGACACGTGTAAAAAAGTGTTGTAATTTAACTCTGAGAGTGTACAAATGTAACCAAATGGACCCGTAAGGTTCTATTTGTACACTCTCAGAGTTAGATATGGATGAATGAACACTGAGGATTTTACTGTGTAGAGAGAGAAATATCATCTGTATTGATTTCCACCCTCGCTCCTTTCTCTGTGTCGGTTTCATTGTGTGCGTGCATGTGTGTGTGTGTGCGCGTGCGTGTGTGTGTGCGTGCGCACATATGCACGATCAAGTTTCTACATTAGCAGTAAAGGGCGTGTGCATGAGATATTGTGTGCGTGGATGTGTGTGTGTTAGGATGTTCGTAGCAGTGATTGCGTGTGCATGTAACCCCTCCCGTCTTATAGCGCATTTGTAAAGTAGCGATGGCCCAGAAACTGCTACGGATACTGCTACTGCTGCCATGTAAAAGCACAGAATAGGACTGTGTGTGTGTGTGTGTGTGTGTGTGTGTGTGTGTGTGTGTGTGTGTGTGTGTGTGTGTGTGTGTGTGTGTGTGTGTGTGTGTGTGTGTGTGTGTGTGTGTGTGTGTGTGTCTCTGTGTGTGTGTGTGTGTGTGTGTGCGCGCGTGCGTGTGTCACTCTGGCTTTGTGAGCTGAGCTGATAAGGAAAGACGGAGAGAGCTCTTCCTGTGAAGGAGGACTTCAGCACAGCGCACGCAGGGTGCACGTATACAGTGCACGTACAGCTCCATCCATTCCTCAAGTCCCTCTCTCTCTCGCTCTCTCTCCGGTCGGCTTTTGTGCGGCTGCCTATTATTAGTGGTGTAAAACTCAGCCTATGCAAATGGCTTCCGACAGGGCAAATGAAAGTCGTCAAAGGCACATCTTCAATCATCGTTCTCTCTCCACGCCTCCCCTCTGTTTCTCCGTCTCTCTGTCTCTCTCTCTCTCTCACTCACTCTCTCCATCTCTTCCGCCTCCCTGGGCCTCGACAGTGTGAAGGGATTTAAAGTTCTGAGGAGGAGAAGCTGGAGAGAACGTTTCAAAGCCATGCAGAGAGACGAGCTGACGACGGGGGAAGAGGATTTCCGCCGAGTGTCGCTCGCCTTGTCATGTCGTATAGAATGTTTGTGCTTTGAAGAGTTCCTGTGACTTAGGGAAGGGTTAGCCACTTTAAAAAAGTTAGCAACATTTCCCAACATTAACCAATTTTTAAAAAATGTTTAAAATCATTTATTTCAAAAATAGCAGCTCTACAAGCTCACAGGTGCATCCTGTCGCAAAGTGTCTTGAGCTTGTAAGATTGGCTATTTTCACTATTCGTCTATACTATTCGCACAGGGAAGAATGTATAGGGTTAATGTATGTGAATACTTTATTTCTCGATAATGCCCCCAGTGCAGAAGTCGTTGTCCAAAACTGTTACTGCACTTTTCAGGATTCAAATTCAAAAACATTAAAAGTAGCAGATCTACAAGCTCGAAACGCGTCGCTTCGCGCCGCGTTTCGAGCTTGCAGATCTGCTACTTTTGTTGCTTTTATGTGACGCTGTAGTATGATCAAGTAAGGCGTTAATTTACGGAAAAAAACAGAAAGTTAGAATATGGAGATACAAGGTTTCTGCCCGACAGCAACAACAAAGTTTAAACCCTACCCCAGCCCCCCCTCTCCCCCCCCTCAGCGGTGACATTTTGCGTGCAACGCTGCGCTCCTGAACACCAGGGTGCTAATGATGATGTCACAATGAAATGTCACGCATTATGAAAACCGAGCTGGAAGGTCCGAGGTCAGAAATGCCAGCACGCTGAACAGGCTCTCGAGGCTGTGTGGGTCCCTGCTGTTGGGTTCCACACGCACACACACACACAGGCGCACACACACACACACACACACACACACACACACACTAATTTAGAACATGAGCTCATGCATGTGTGCCATTCCTTTCCTCTAATCGCAGTACCGAGTACCGAAGTCCTGACGTCACTCCCAATACCCCTGGGTCACGCCGTTATTTTTTGTATTGGATTTCCCATAGGGGAATCTTAGATCGCGTCATATCAGAACTGTGTTCCAGAAATAAACAAACCACCCTGGTGATTTTGGAACGTTGAAAGGTGATGCCAGAGGGGTTCCTGTGGCATCAAACATCTGACACTTGGTCAGATGTTGGTATACAACGTGTAAGAAAAACGTGTACTGTACTGTATGTCATTTCCGAAGCAGTTTTTTTAGGAGTGCTCGTTTTGGTTCATTCAACATCCTGTGTATACTGTATATGCAGGGTTATTTTTTTAAACAACAAATGCATAACATAAATCTATAGCCGATGGCATTGTTTCCTGGCAAACAGCCCCCAAGTTTGCAAGCCACAGTGTATGGCTCTGGGAATGGCATACATGCCAGAGAGTGAGAAACCAGTGTTGACTTTGACAGCAAATCTTGATTTAGTTTTAGTCATAGTCTTTTGAATAAAATTCCATTTAGTTTTAGTCATATTTTAGTCATGTGAAATGTTTTAGTTTTAGTCTAGTTTTAGTCGACTAAATATCATAAGATTATAGCCGACTAAATCTACAGTTGATTTAGTCGACTAAAATGTATTTTGGCGGTGCCTTGATGGCGTCGCAATGGCTGATTTTACACTTGGTTGCATGCTGAAAATAGCTCACAACGCGTCGCAGCGTGACACGTTGTGAGCTTGTAGATCTGCTATTTTCAGAGCACAACACCCGAGCGCAACCAAACATAAAATGACTTGTCTTTTAGTTCTACTGGATCTCTTCTCATCTCGTCCGACTAACATTTTAGTCTAGTTTTTATTTGTTGACGAAATTGTCAATATATTTTGTCTTAGTTGTAGTCATCATAGCTTAGTTTTTATTTAGTTTTTATTTAGTTTTTATTTAGTTTTTATTTAGTTTTTATCAGTGAAAAAAGATAGTCGACGAACATTTTTCGTCCTAGTTTTAGTCGATGAAATCAACACTGCGAGAGAAACAGGATGCACAGGCATAACGTGAAAAAGAAGAGAGAGCGAGTCGAGAGAAATCAATAAAGAGAAAAGGGAGAGAGAGAGTTGGTGATGATGGGAGGTAGACATAGAGAGAAACAAATGAGGGGGCGGGACAGAGATAAGGAGACTAAGGAAGTGAGGAGGTGGGGAGCATTGCTTGAGAGAGAAAGCGAGAGAGAGAGATTCAGAGATGCTTGCGTCATGTAGTTATTCTTAGGACTGTGGGCTCCTCTTATCTCAGCAGTGATAATGACCTCTCATTAGGACGGAGCCCCGGGCCCCCGTGGGGGTGAGGGGGGGGGGGGGGCTATTCAGATATGTTACCCACTAGTATCGCTGACACGGCCCATCTCACAGCGGGGTATAGGCTGGGAAAAATGGAGGGAGATACTATACTACTACAGACGTGTGTGTGTTGTGTGCGTGCGTGTGTGTGTGTTTGTGTGTCAGTCATGCACACATTCAAGCTACTGCCACTGCAAAACATTCAAGTGCAAAATGAAACCTACTGAACTGTAAACACTGATGTACACGACACAATCTGTGTGGGACTTTAGGGGCAGAGAGGTTTCTAGAAGAAGGCTGTTCCGAGATAATATGGCAAACCACTTGACCAATCGGCACATTTCTTGTGAACGCTGCCAGTAGAGGCCAAGGAAGTACCTCCCCCAAATGTCTTTTTCACATAATTATGTTTTAACTTAAGTTTTTACAACTTTGATTTTATACTGGAATTCATAGGGCGGTCAAATTAGGCTGGAAAACGTTCCCGAGATATGGAGATGACTAACGTCACGGTCTGGCCACATGAAGTCCGAGACCCTGTCTGGTTGTGTTTTAAAAGACCTGCAACATTGACCACACACCAGAGCTGTCATGTTTCGACATTTATCCAAACCCACAAATATGTCCAATATTTGAGGCCAAAAATGTAATATCAACATCAAGTCTGAAATGTGCGGTGCTTGTCAAACCTTTTGTGTCCAAACCCCCACCAATGGGAAATGTCACACCTGTATTCATAGCAAAGATAGCCAAGTCTGCAAGTTCACAACGCATTGAGATGTGACACCGAGTTGAACGTGGTTAAAATATTGTTTTAGGATAAAGAATTTGCCTCTGAATCAAGAAATGGGTGCACACAAAGTACCGATATATAGCCTACTGTACATGAAAACAAAACAAAAAAGCCTCATAGCATAATTGCCCAAGTCATTGTTTGGCCAAATTGACATTTCTGCCCAACTCTACTCTCCTAACACTGCTGCTTCATTGTGCCTTATTGCCGATGTCCTTAGCCTATCGGAATGCTTGTTACATTGCAAAATGACTTATAGGCAGAAAGTGCTATTAAGCCAACTTTTTGACATATAGGCAGCAATGATTTTGAATGTACTGTAACAAGCATTCTGATAGGCTGAGGACATAGGCAATAAGGCAGGATGAAGAGAGTAGAGTTAAGCAGATATAAATAAAGGCAGATAAGTCACCTGACTTAGGCAGAAAGTGTTTTTTTGTTTCTTCTTTCCTGAAAACCTTAAAAATACGACTTACACCCAGACCCCTGCTCTAGAGCAATGGTTCTCAAACCCTTAACTCTGACAGTACACAAATGGAACCAAATGGACCCTAACAGGTCCATTTGGTTCCATTTGTATACTGTCAGAGTTACAGACTAGTAAGGGTCAATTTAGAACCCCCTAAAGCAAGGGTTTTCAACCAGTGGTCCGGGGACCACCAGTGGTCCTTGGGGGGGTACCAGGGGGTCCGCAGCGAAATTAGTTAACATAGCGTCACAATCATTTTTAACCACTTAGCTTTGGCTATTCAAAAATAGCAGATCTACAAGCTCATAGCGCGGCACTCGGTGCCGCGCTATGAGCTTGTAGATCTGCTATTTTGGAAAATCTATTTTGTAAAATCATGAAAATGTGTGCATAATACTGCATATCTTTGAATTTATATATATATATTTTTAAAGCAAACATTCTTAACTCAAATTGCTTCTGGGGGGTCCCTGCCACAAAACATTTTCAGATGGGGGTCCGCGGCCAAATGTATATCAATGTAGGGGTCCTTGGCATGAAAAGGGTTGAAAACCACTGCCCTAAAGGAACCCAGAGAGTCCATAGAATCCACTTTGAGAGCCACTGCTCTAGAGAGAGGCCAGTAACAGCTGTGTTGTTCATGCTGAGACCACTAGACAGCCCCAGACCTCTCCCAGTGCCAGTACAGAGACAGACTGTGCCCCCTGCTTAGCCCCCTAATCTGTCCTAATGCCTGGGTTTGTAACCCTATCTATTTATTACAGTTGATGGGCAGACATCCTATTCCCATCATCATATCCCCGACACATGCAGCTGACCTAATGCAAAAATACTATATTTCAATTTCGGACGCTGGAAACACTTTTCCAAAATGTTTTAGATACAATGTGGCTGCTCGAAAATATATTTTATTATTATTTTCTGCCATATATTATACTGTATACAGTATGGTCGCTGTCTCCTATTTCCATATTTTAACTTTTTTAAAATGTTTTCTTTCTTTTTTTTTTGTAAATTACAACTACCGTGTCTACTTTATCAAGACTACAGTGTCACACAAAAGTTGCAAAAAAAAAATAGCCGATCTACAGGCTCAAAACGTTTAGAGCTTGTAGATCTGTAATCTTTTGCTATTTTTGAATATGAATCCTGAAAAGCAACCTTTTTGGACATATGAGGTTTCCACCTCGACAGCGATATATATATATATATTTTTTTGGGGGGGGCGGTGAAACCGCCCCTATAAGTGAGGTTTGGATATTTGTACAACAAATCCTGCGCTGTGATTGGCCAAAAATGTACCCCGCCTAACCCTGCACCGTGATTAGCCAATCACAGTCTATTCAGGACTGTGATTGGCCAGTGTCACATGACACATGTGCATAGCCCTATATAAGAAACCATAACTTAAAAAAAAACATAAATTTGTTTTTTTAAAGTTATGGTTTCTTCCATCATAAAGAGTGTTTCAATAAATGTATTTATTTTTTGTACATGATTGGTTGACTCCATTCAGTATTGTGATTAGCTAGCAAGACACCGCCCACTTCACACAGGGTGTGATTTTTTTCCTTTTAAAGATATTTGGAATCCTACAGCATATTGCTGAATGCCCAGCAAAGTCTACCTATCATATATTTTGACGTATTATATTGGATGCCAAAATATCACGTTTAAAAGACATTAGACACACTCCAGACCACAGCTGGCCCTGGCTGCATCCATAGATAAGCCTATAGCACCCAGCCCTGGTACTACAGACACCTGTTACCAACCCGCAAGACACATGAGTGTCTTGCACATGACACATGAGTCAATGGACCTTTTCATATCAAGGTCCATTATTTATTCTGCATTTGAGCCACGGACCACCGTTTGATGAGATTTAGACTCTCAGACCCAAAACTTTGAATATTTGTAATCGTTGGATGAGATTTTATCCACAATTCCATCCATGCTGTATTGATGTTGGTACCATAGGAGAGATAACAGGCCAACGTATCGATCAAAATAACAATTCTTCTACATTCTCTAATTGTGTAGACTTCTTGTAAATTAAGTAATGCAGATGTTTAACAATAATTTAACTCTTGAGAGCGTAAAATGAAACCAAATGGACCCATAAGACTCATTTTACGCTCGCAAGAGTTAAAGATCTATAGGGTCCATTTGGTGGAGAACCACTGTAGTAGACCACTGGTTCCCAAAGTGGGTATCCCCAGGGTATCTTGAGCAGGGGGTCCCCAAGAAAGTTTGCTATTATAGAATCATATAGAATCATTATAGAATAATTTATACTTCAGCTTTTTTTTCAAAAACTGCCGATCCACAAGCTCACAACGCATCGCATTGCGACACGTTGTGAGCTTGTAGATCGGCTATTTTTGAAAAACAAATGTGCAAACGTTCCGTTACTGTAGGCCTACTATGGGATTTCTGGCACAAAATCTTTTCAGATGAGGCCAAATACCACTTTTCCTTCACATGAACATGTTGTCAGACAAACATAATGTACTATGTTGTATATAATACAGTATGTGCACATACAGTCACATACAGTTTACACGCAATCAAGCAAACACACACACACACACACACACACACACACACACACACACACACACACACACACACACACACACACACACACACACACACACACACACACACACGGACAAGGACACACACGCACACTCACACAGGCAGACAAGTGCGCGCACACACGGACACACACACACACACACACACGGACGCACACACACACACACACACACACACACACACACACACACACACACACGGACACACACGGACACTCGCTCAATCTAGTCATCTTCTGGCTCTGATTAGCATGCATGCGCCCGTTGACGGCTGACATACTCACTGACAGTAGAATGACTACAGCCTGTTCTCATCACTATGTAAAGCAGAATGGATGCTCTGTACAGCCATACGACGGTGTCAGCAGCGCAGCATAGCCTTCCATTACATCTCCGAGCCATATATTATAATAATAACAAAGATGCCTTGGACAGATGGTCTCAGATGATAAACAGATGCGTCGTCGTCGTCGGGCTGATGTGTGTGTACCAGTGGTGTAAAGTAACTAAGTACTTTTACTCAAGTACCGTACTCACTGGAGTATTTCCAATTTTCAGTCGCCTACTTTTACTTCCGCTCCACTACACGTCAGAGGCGAATATTGTACTTTTAATCCACTACAATTATTTGACAACTTTAGTTACTTTAGATTTGGATTATTATTACAAAACATACATTAACCACTTCAGCCCTATGTACATTTCGGCTATTTGAAAATAGCAGATCTACAAGCTCACAATGTGTTGTGAGCTTGTAGATCTGCTATTTTCAAAAGATTTTTATACATTTGAAAAGTAAAACTTGTGAAATTGGGACAAGTTTTTTATTTTTATACCAATAGTTTTTTTTTTACTATTACTCAAGTGCATTTTGAATTCCGGACTTCTACTTGTAACAGAGTATTTTTACATTGTGGTATTGATAATTTTACTTGAGAATTTGAGTACTCTTTCCACCACTTGTGTGTGTGTGTGTGTGTGTGTGTGTGTGTGTGTGTGTGTGCGTGTGCGTGTGTGCGTGCGTGCGTGCGCGCGTGCGTGCGTGCGTGCGTGCGCGCTTGCACTTTGAAAGCCGCTATTGCTCTGTCAGCTGTTATTCCGCTTGCAGAAAAGAATGTGAGTTTGGAGGATCTGAGCCTTAAAACCCTATATATGGTTGTCCGGGGTCCCGCAAGGCTCTAAACTAGTGTGTTTTCTGTTATTGTGGGGAAAGCTTTCGCTGAAAGTAGCCGATCAATAAGCTCATAACGCGTCGCAGGGCGCAACACGTTTTTTGCTATTTAAAAAAAAAAAAATCCCCACAGTACAAGTACAGATACTCCTGGTCAGATTTACTCCACTACTACAAGTAATAGTAGCTCAGTCAAAATGTTACTTGAGTAAGAGTAAAAAAGTAATTGCTTTAACTGCCAGCATTAAAACATCGAGTTTTTTACCTTATATTGACGATTCATGGAGACCCACAGGCGCTGTGGGCCCTATCTTGCACGCCGCCTTACCCCCTATCCCTAAACTTATGTTTTACTATTTTTTGAAAACATTTTAAAATAGTTCAACTAGCCAATCTACATCGACACGTTGTGAGCTTGATAGGGCCCTATATGTGGTTTTCGCCTGGACCGCTAGGCCAGCAGGCGCCCAGATTGACTGAATGGCAGGGCTTTGCGGGTCGTTTGTGACAACATAGTTGTTTTTGGTGGACTTAATTATCTATTCCTGTTGGTAGTCATGGCTGTCAGTTCCCACCTGATGTCGTGTGGTAGTTCTGACTGCTCCAGATCGTACTGAATAACCGCTAGCTTGCATAACGTCTTCAGCGGAGGACTCAAGTCTAAGATGTACAGGTCACTGGGTGTGTTGTCTCTGAATTTTCCATAGAGGATGATACGATCTCCCACCCTGCAACAAGTCACATAAGACATCCCAAGCGGGGGTTCCCCCTTGGGCTCAACCTTCTTCCAGGAGAAGGTCTCTGGATTGAATTTCCACACATCATTTAAGATCTGCTTCCGATTGCTTCCACCAAATATGTACAGCTCTCCATTGTAGGCAAAGGCTGAATGACTGCTGCGTCCTTCTGGAAGAAGCTGTGCTCTGGAAGGCGTGCTCAGCCAGCAGTTGGTCTCCGTGTCAAACACACTGATGATGTTGTTGCAGTCCACTATTTGGGGGCTCCAGCCCCCAAATACAAACATCTTTGTCCCGAAGATGGTTGCAGAGTGACTTTTTGGAGTAGGTGGTGGAGTGCCTCTGGTGTTAATTGAAGACCAGACCATTGTGGTGGTGTCCAACTTGTAGATGTCATTATTAGTGATCAGAGTCTTGCATCTTCCTGCATAGATATACATGACTTTCCCCAAGACACAGGCTGAGTGGTTCCTCCTCCCCGCTGGAACGGTCCCAGATACCTTGGGTTTTAACCATCTGTGAGTGTCCACATCAAATGCATAAAGCACGCTGGAGTCGTGCCCCTCGATGATAATCCACCATAATGCATTCTTCAGTATCTGAAACTTCACTGCTCCCCCCCAGACGTAGACAACCTCTTCTATCAGCACAGCTGTGTGGCACACACAGTTGGAGGGGACCTCGGGAGGACATTCTCCTCTTCCAGTTGTCACAGGAGGCAACTCAATCCAGCGCAAAGCCACTGTGTTGAAGACGTGCACCGCAATCTGGTTCCCGTCGTTCAAGTTATAGTACCCCCCGAAGGAGTACAGATTGTCTCCCACTGCTACAGTGGCATCAAGGGATCTCTTTGTTCCACTGTTCAGGTGCAAGGTCCAGCGCCACATATTGGACAACAACAACAACAAAATGGATGGATGTGAAGTCTTCAGGTCTCCGTAAAACAATGGCAGTGCTGTCCCACACGCTAACATTTATGTTGGGTACAGCAACACTAAACGTCAGGCAAAGGACTCCATATTTAGGCAATTTTGGACATCAGCGTTGAAATCCTTATTTGGGCAGGACTGGGATCAGACGTACTCTGATCTGTTTGATCTTAGCTTGTCAGTTTAGCTTAATAGAGCACCAAAGTCTGACATCACGGCCCCTAGAGGGCGCTATCCCCCTGGGTCACAGCGTTATCTTTTGTATTGGAATCCCCCATAGAGGAATCTTAGATTGCGTCATATAAGAACTGTGTTCAGAAATAAACAAACCACCCCTACGATTTTACTCATAAGCATCAACTGACGGTGAAAAAGTACTATAATGTATCCAAAGAAAAATTGTTTTCTCCAAACACAGACGTTGTGTAACTCAATATAATAAATGATCTACGTCTATTAAAAAAAATGGAAATAAAATTCCACAAGAGGGCGCTCTAACGCAACTTAGGAACGATCCCTCGACTCTGCTAGAAGGAATCGACGGGTGTGACGTCATTCCCAGGTCATTAAGGTCATGAGTGGATCCTGGATGGCTTGATTCTAGGCTTAAAATAATTGCTATAAATATTCTATGATATCTCTATGGGAAAAGTTAACGATGCCCTATACGAACCCAATAATTGTCCCGCGTTCGAAGGGAGGGATTGAAGCCGGGAGGTTGATATTTGTCACTGCAAGGAGTGTCGGGCGGGAGGAGTAGGACGGAGAATCTACGTCCTCCCGGTGTGTGTGTGCAAACCTAGCAATGTGCAACAATACGGGTTTACACTCAAAATAGTCTTGCCAGCCAGACTGTTGCCTCCCACAATTTTCAAATGCATCCGTCATACTGTCTGGAGCAACGTAATCACTGAAAATGATCAAGTGATAAAGCCTATGTGATGTTGCCTTCCCACTTCAGTTTCGTCTTTATCGCGCAAATGTATTTGATTATCAATCAAAATCATCTAAGCATCATAATATAACTTGCTCCTCAGCAAAAAAAGACATCAAAGACATTTAAGGATATATTTTCGTGGACGGAAATGACGAACAGATGACAGCTTCCTGTCTCTGATTTCGGGAGGTGTCATTTCAGACTCTATATAGCAGTCGGAGATATAGTGGAATAGTTGTCTGGCTATAATGCGAGACTACACTCAAAAGGACAGACGGACGTACATACACAAATACCGTCATAGCTCGCTAGCGGAGATATGAGCCACACCTCCCCCCCATCATGTGTTTGTACCATGCAGGGATGTGGTGGTCTCTGTGTCCCAGGGTCCAGGGGGTCCCAATAACCCCCCCCCCCCCCGCCCACCCCCCCCCCCCCTCCCCATCACCAAGCTGTCCCACTGAGATAAGCCGGCTGGCATTTTCCTCAGCGGCCTCGCTGATTGGACCATTATCATAAGAAAGAGAGCTGAGAACCCATGCAGGAAGCTTTTACCCCCTGGACGGCAATTCATGTTCAAAGTTGTGGATTAGCCATCTCCTCCATCTCGCCCCTCAAATCCCCTCAAACGAGCACGGACCGGGCGGGCCGACCAAACACGCATTCAACAGATAACTGATACGTACATGGATAGATGGATAGTTGTGTGAATGGGCAGACGGACGGACGGACAGAACAGATGGGGCGGCAGTGGCTCAGGGGTAGAGCAGCCGCATGGGAACTGTGAGGTTCCCGGTTCGATCCCGGGCTCCCCCAGAGTCAGTGTCGAAGTGTCCTTGAGCAAGACGCTGAACCCCTATTTGCTCCCGATGAGCAGGTTGGTGCCTTGCATGGTTTCCTCCGCCATCGGTGTATGAATGTATGTGTGACTGGGTGAATGTAATGAACAATCTATGTACAGTAAAGCACTTTGGATAAAAAAGCGCTATATAAATGCACCATTTACCATTTAACAGATGGGCAGAATATCAAGGAAGATCTAGAGAGTTGTTCTCCTCCGTTGTCAGTGTGTCTCACCGCGGCTCCTATCTAGATGTGATCCTTGGCCATGCATAGAAGGAGCTATTTGATAATAATGTAAAACAGACTCCGGGCTCTCTGCGTATAACGCCACTCGGCAAGACAGCTGGCATAAGCACTTATTGAATCTTTTTGCGAGACTCAACACAACAGTGGTTCTCAACCAGTGGTCCGGGGACCACCAGTGGTCGTTGAGGGGGTTCCAGGTGGTCCCCAGCTAGATGATGGAGAGTGGGTAACCAAATGGACCCTTATCAGATCTTTAACTCTTGAGAGTGTAAAATGAAACCAAATGGACCCTTACGGGTCCATTTGGTTTCATTTTACGCTCTCAAGAGTTCAATTATTGTTATTACATGCGTTGCTTAATTTACAAGAAATCTACACAATTAGAGAATGTAGAAGAATTGTTATTTTTGATCAACGTTTGCCTGTTATCTCTCCTATGGTACCAATATCAATACAGCATGGAGTTGTGGACAACATCTTATCAAACGACAACAAAACATTCCTTAATTCAAGGGACGGTTGGCAACCGTAGCCTTACGGGTCCATTTGAGAAGATCTTATCCAACAACAACAAAATATTCTACGCTTTGGGTCTGAGAGTCTAGATCTCATCAAACGGTGGTTTGTGGCTCAAATAAATAATGGACCTTGACATGAAAAAGGGTTGAAATCCACTGACGGATTGATGTACAAATGGATGGAATGAATGAGTGATGGATGGATGGATGGATTGTTGGACTCACGGATCAAAGGACAGATGGACGGACAGAGGGACGGACGGACGAATGGATGGATAGATGGACCGAAAAGTGGAGTTCAGTGGTTGCAGAAGAAGGGAACAGTGGGAGACGGATATTGTGGAAGCACGAGTCGTCACTTATTCTGTGTTTCTCTCTCCCTTTATTGTCATTCCCCCTCTCTCTCTCTCCCCTGTTGCTCGTTACTTTTTCACCGACCTCCTCACAAACACTTTGACGCCACTTTGGGGACGGCCCCGTCTTCTTCATCATCGCCCTCCTGCCGGGCGCCACTCCTGTAAAACTGCACTGTTAGTTTTTTTTTGGCGCTTCAGAAGGGGAGCATCATCATCATCATCATCATCCTCCTCCTCTGCCTGGTTATTACAGCTTGTGGTTCTCTATGAGGGTTGAGCAGCAGAGAGCAAACATTCAGCCCCCAGTGATATTATCATTCCTTAATGGTATGGCACTGATAAAAGAAATAGACAGGAGTCAAGAAGTCCTTCTCCGTGTTCAGTTTATTGTCAGACCCGGTCTGGGGAAATCTCCAACTAACTCAAAAGCTCACAACGCGTCGCAATGTGATGCGTTGTGAGCGGTCCAAGTACAGAGACAACACGGGTCCAGTTTACTCTTTTACTTTAGTCCAGAGGGTTTAAATGATAACCTGTAATTTGTAGTATATGAGCTGTTTGAACTTGTAAGATGTGTGTGTCATTGATTGATTCCCAAAAATAAGGAACTAAGTTTGTCCCAATAAGGGACACGTCTTTTAGTTTCCAAATAAGGGACGAGTCCTTAATTCAAGGGACCGTTGGCAACCCTAGCCTGCACTTACCCCAAATATTACCCCAAATATCTTACATTTTTTATTTTCCAATACCTTGCGATTGTTTTTTGTTTGTTAGTTGTTTTGTGGTTGTGAATACTCTATGCACGGCAATGAGGCAAAGTACCGGTAGCTTTATTTTTTAATACCATAACCTTCCTCATCACTCAATTCACACACTGGCTCCATAGTCTGTCTGCAAAGACTCTACAACACTAGACACACAGACACAGCCGTTTGTTGCCACCACACAACGCTGACTCGATCCTCTAGCTGTAGGCTTCTAATAGGAGTGTTGAGAGACGGCTATCCCATATCTTTGAAAAGGGAGACAAGAGGTATAATAGAAACGCTATGTCGTGTCTTTGTTTGCCCCCACCGCACGCACGCACGCACGCACGCACGCACGCACGCACGCACGCACGCACGCACGCACGCACGCACGCACGCACGCACGCACGTACGCACGCACGCACGCACGCACGCACGCACGCACGCACACACACACACACACACACACACACACACACACACACACACACACACACACACACACACACACACACACACACACACACACACACACACACACACACACACTCACACACTCACACACACACAGTGATGGAGGAAGTACTCAAATGTTTTACTTACAGTAAGTAAAAGTATCAATACCTTGTTGTACAAGTTCGGTATTAAAATTTTACTTCATGACTAAAAGTACAAAAGTATTGGCATCCAAATATACTTCAAATACCGAAAGTAAAAGTACTCATTATGTACCATTTCACAGTTATCATATGTTTAAACTGTATACAAATCATTTGAAAATTGTCGATCTGCAAGCTCACATTGCGTCGCAAAGGGATGAGTTGTGAGCTTAGATCTGCTATTTTCAAATAGCCAAAGTGCATAGGGCTGAAGCGGTCAATGTATGTTTTTTAATAACAATCAAAATGTACAAAGAAACAAGTTTTCAAATAATTGTAGTGGAGTAAAAGTACAATATTTGCCATGTAGTGGAGAAGAAGTATAAAGTATTGAGAGTAGGAAATACTCCAGTAAAGTAAAAAATACCTCAAAAGTTTACTTAAGTACAGTACTTGAGTAAGTTACTTTCCACCACTGGCCCCCACCACCACCATGATGCGAGGACACACACACACACACACACACACACACACACACACACACACACACACACACACACACACACACACACACACACACACACACACACACACACACACTCTGATTGATTGGGTCTTCAGCTTTTCAACATTTGAAAATGTCATCCGTCGTCGCCGAGTGTCTGAATAACAAGGCCTCTAAAAAAAAGAAGAAGACACAAAGTAACAAAAGGCCTTTCGGTACAACAGCCACTTATCTCTGGAAATGGCTCTCCTTGAAGAAACAACACAGATCCCTCTTTGATCTCCTGTGGTTCTGAAATAGCATCCCATCAGTATGATGGCTTCATCTGTTATAGAGGAGGTGGTTTAGCACTGAAATGCAAATGCGAGGATAATCCAAACAAAATGCCACAACATATCCTCCTTTTGGGAGAGATGAGTAATAGGTCTGAACACAACTTAAAGCTGCACAATGGAACTTTGCATGTCCTACCTGATGTTCGAAACCGGGTCCCCCACGCAAGTGCTGACTTTTTAGTAGGGCCTGTCTGCTTGCTATGGGGAGAAATTTAATTTTGACCGGCTTGTCAAACACTTAAGCTTGACTCACACCAAAAATCTCCATGAATTCAATGCTTCACGGGGTGTGTAATTTATTGAAAATAAGTAATTTTTGGGGTGAACTACTCCTTTAAACGATTTGGAAATCTGGTAGCGCACCACTCTAGGCTACAGGAGAATCTTATAAGATTATTTTATCAGATTATCTTAAACATGCATTCCACACACTACATTATTTTAAAAATAAAGGGGGCATCACACACTAACCAATTATATTTAGATTATCCGGCTTGCTCACGTGATCACATGTGGAAGCAGTAGTAGCTGACTAGCCGATGTGAACAACAAACTGAGTCTGCTGGTTAAACTTGCAGTGGTGACAATTGTGGTTGTGTTATGTCTGAGAAGAACGCATTATAGACAGTGTTCTTGCCACATATCTACAAGCCTCAGCTGACCATGAACTCACCACAGGTTGTTTGGACCGCTGCCAACGGTGCACTCTCTCATTCACGTCACATCTGTCTCCTTGTAGGCTGTCTGTCTCTCGGTCGCAAGTGTCAGTTGTGATCCAGATAAATATCAAATATGTTTGAACATTGTTGGGACCGCCCCGAACGTCTGTTGAGCAAATTGGGTGGCTTAAGATTGGACCTTCGAGCGCTCACATTAGAGCAAGGGTTCCCAAACTTTTTAGGCCACGACCCCAGACACTTATCATATTTGAACTCCCACGAATTGTAGGCATTATTACATTTAGTTTGACTCGGTTCCACAGATAAATGTTCTGAAAATAGCCAAACTACATGCTCACAATAAACCACAAGCTCGAAAACGCAGCACGAAGCAACGCAGCACAAAGCAACGCAGCACGAAGCAACGCATTTTCAGCTTGTAGTTCTGCTACTTTTGAAATGTTTACATTTTAATCCTGAAAAGTAACAGTTTTGGACATATGAGTTTTCCACCCGACAGAGAAGATAATTATAACATACTCTATTGTGCCAAGTTGTACCATCCAAAAAGTTACATAGCTTCAAGTTAAACACTTCAAGTTAAACTTCATTTATCGGAGTCCCCCTGGCCCTTACTTTTTACCTGGGGGGGGGGGGGGCTTACCAGCCCCTCTACATCAAATCTCTTCGGTGAAAATAGCTGATCTACAAGGTATTTTCTTTCACCGAATGTTTGTTCTGGAATAAGGAAGCTAGTGTTCAAGTGGTTCACAAAAAACTGACACTATATCCCTTTCCCCGTGGGCAACATAAAGAGACACTGACTGCGATGTCAAATGAGCATGAAGACACGGCCGTTTCCAGGTAGCTCACATTCTGTGGAGGAATCCCACTGATTTGTAATTTCACCTCTCCTCAGGGGGGTGGCTTTGTCTGATAACCCCCCCTTCCCCTTCTCTGTTCTCTTCCCCGGGGGGCTGCTGAAGTTCAAAGCCAGAAGACGATCCCCTCTGCTCATCTTCAGTGTTGCCATGTCTACTTATTATAAGCGACTTTGGGCTTGTTTTCCAGTAAAAGTCGCTTGTAAATATTGCTAGCTGCGGGTTGATGGGGTGCCCCCCCCCCTCACAAAATACATATACCGTGGGATGCACTTCTCATTAGCGCAAGCTAGCTTTTTAATGATGTGCTCTCACTGCTCTCTCATTAAGAGCCATGATAAACATTGATCGGAACGCTGCCCACCGCCTGCCTTCTGTTTGACCCCCTGGACTGAACCCTGAGTTACGGTGGTTAAAAACTGTAAGCCTGTCAGAGCTGATCTGAGGCTGCGGGGTAGCTGTGGGTTTATTTTTTTTGTCTTTAGATCAGCTATTTTCTAAAAATCTAAAAAAAATTAAAACGTTTTACAACACAAATCTTGTATGGCGGGGGCGACCCCTCGCACAAAATATTCAAATATGGGCGTCCGTGGCCAAATACATTAGACAATACAGTTTGACTGACCTTCCCTATAGTCCCTTATTTTTGGCTTGTTTTCATAGTTAGACCTGGTCGCTTGCTTCTTTCGCAAAATCTGGCAACGCTGCTCAAATCTGGCAACGCTGCTCAGGTTCATCGGGGAAGAAAGCGCTGTTGGAGACGGTGCAGATGGATCACACGCCGTGCGGTGAGAGAAGGAGTCATTGTAATAAAGTTGGGTCTCTGTTCCAACTGCCAAGAGTTTAACCCCCCCTCTTTGTTCTGACGAGACGAGACCCGGCACTGGTGTTTGACTTTCATAGATATACACACCATGTTGCCAAAACCAAAATTCCCTGTTGTGCCTATATATGCACAGTAAAATCCTGAGTGTTGAAGCTTGCAATCCATAGCCTTGTTTGTGTGTGAGTAGATTGTTATTTTACCACATCATGTATGCCAGAGTATGTTAATACAATATAACCAGTCGTTGAAAAGTAACTAAGTACATGTACTCAAGTACTGTAGCCTACTTACACATTTCCAGTACATCAGGTGCTGTGTAGCTGTCTGGACCGCCAACAAATCACTGCTAACAGTGAGGAGGAGACAATACGATCAATGAGCTCTGCTGCTCGTTTATCTACAGGAAAGCAGAGCAGCAGGCACGCCTGTATTTTACACCTAGTTAACAGAGAGAGAGAGAGAGAGAGAGAGAGAGAGAGACGCTGAAACAGTGGGAGGTGAGGAGATAACGATGATTGAAGATGAGATAGGGACAGAGAGAAAGGGCAAGGGGGGTCAAGGGCTACAAATTGTATCACATTCAGTGTTACAAATTGATTAATTAATAATGAGGGAAATAACAGTGTGATCATTCAATTTGGCCATTACAGAATATCTATACTATTTTCATCCCGTATGAAATCTGAAATCAATCGTTCGTTCGTCCGCCTTCAGACAGAGTCGGTCTAGAAAAACGTCTCCGTTCGGCTCACCCAATGAATGGAGGTAATGGAGGGCGTTAAAGTGAAACACGCTTCAGTCATCTGCATACGGTGATTCTCCCATTAACCCATTAAGACCGGGAACGCATCTGTGTCATTTTAAGATTTTGTTCGCTATTCAAAAATAGCAGATATACAAGCTCATAGCGCGGCACCGAGTGCCGCACTATGAGTTTGACACCTGCTATTTATTTATTTTAATTGTGGAACATTTGTGCAAATCTTTGAATATCTGTATAGTTTTTGAAAGTGATTTTTTTTTGGTCAAATATTTGCTTCTGGGGGGTCCCTGGAACAACCTATTTTGAGATGGGGGTCCACGGCCAAATACATATCATTTTGGGGCTCCTTGACATGAAAAAAGTTTGAGAACCACTGATATTACAGCAACATAAGTTTTTTTTTTAAACTGTTAGAAGACATTTGAAGAATCCCCAGATGCAAAGATTTGAGTTAAAAATGTTCGCTTTAAAAATATATATATATTCAAAGATTTGCCCACATTTCCCACGATTTTTCAAAAAATAGCAGATCTACAAGCTCATCTACTGAGCTTGTAGATCTGCTATTTTTGAATAGCCAAAGACATCTTAAAAATGACACGGATGAGTTCCCGGTCTAATTGTGTTAAGTCACATTTCATCTTAGGATCCCTCATCAAGGAGCAATCAATGCCGACTTTAGGAGGAGTCATTGACTATAGGCGCTGGATGTTACTCAACTGAGTGTAATCAATAGCGGTACCCTTGTTTCTTTGATACCATTGAGCAGATAGTAAATGCGGTGGGACCGGTGGGATGCACTTCTCATTAGCGCAAACTAGCTTTTTTTAATGATGTGCTCCCTCATTAAGAGCCATGATAAGCATTGATCGGAACGCTGCCCGCCCGCCTGCCTTCTGTTTGACCCCCTGGCCTGCATGGACCCTGAGTTATACGGTGGTTAAGAAACTGTATAAGCCTGTCAGAGCTGATCTGAGGCCAGCTGTTGGACCACACACATCACATGGCAAATGATCATTGTTGTCGTCCCTCGATCTCCTCAGACGAGACTGGATTCTCCTGCCATAGAACTTTGGTTAAAAGGCTTGTGAAAGTGTGGCATATTTTCATGTGATATATACAGTGCCATATGGGTCTCAAATTATACATTTAAATGCTTTTGGGCGTATTTGTTTTATTGTGTTTGCACAATTTATTGTATTTACCTTATGACACTATTCCTTTGCACGGCACTGGCGTTAAGTCACCCCAACTCTACTCGCTGTTTTTGGTTTTCCATTGGACCAAAGTAGCAGCAACGTTCGAGGTTTCTAAGTAGTCTGAGAGGCGATAGGCTACCAAAAGATGACGTGTAAGCACTGCAGACTACTGATTGGTCAGAGATTCATCAATAGTGTCATGACAGATGCACTCAATGGAATCTCGCTAATACTATTGTTACAGCCAGCTAATGCTTAGTTTATATTGATTTCTTTTTCTCTGCTCTTTTTTTTTTTCTCTGCTCTTCTTCTCTGTGAAGATGACTCCTTTGTCATTGCCTGCAGAGTTGCCATGTCTGCTTATTCTAAGCAACTTTGGGCTTGTTTTTCTGTAAAGCTGCTTGTAAATCTTGGTGGTTGCGGATTTTTTGGGCTTGTTTCTAAAGTGTAGTTGTTTATCTGGGCTTGCTGTCTAATGTTGTTTAAACCAGTGGTTCTCATGGCAAGGACCCCCAAATTAATATGTATTTGTCCACGGATTCCCCATCTGTAAATATTTTGTGCCAGTGACCCCGTACCAGATTCCAATGTTCCTCGCCTAAAATGTTACAGCAATAGAGACATTGATTGATTGATTGAATACTTTATTAACAGTTTGCTATTAGTACAGAGGTATGATTTACAATGATTGTTAAAAGGATAACACAAAAAGCCCTAGAGGCTTGTTTCCATTGTGGTCCTATGTATTTAATTCATTAAGGAACAGAGAGATGCACATGTCACACACAATAATGATGTCCCTTATAATAAACTTAAATCACTTTTGCAAAGTGTTGCACATAAAGTTTCTTAAGATGATGATGACATCAACGGTGCTGAGCATGAAACCAGAGCAGGAGATGGATAATGAGGCTGAGTGAAGGAAGCAGAGTGTCTGTCTTCCTGTCTGTCTGCCTGTCTGTCTGTCTGTCTGTCTGCCTGTCTGTCTGTCTGTCTGTCTGCTGATATTTCCTGTAGTCTCTAGCCTGGGGCTCCGTCTCCCAGCTGATCCCTGCATGCCCTGCTCTCTGAGAGCATGTCATCGCTGTCCTGCAGAAAACCTTGTATGTCCATTTATGTACTTGTCAGACAACCCAGTCTCCTGGCCGAAACGTTTATGTTGAACGTTTCTGCAAACCATCCAAACGTCCAAAAGTCCTGAACATATTTTCGGGCCAAAAACGTTGGTAATGAACGTTAGGTCGATATATGAAAAAAAAAAGAACCTGGATCAAATGTAGCTTAGTTATTACTTGGTCACAAGTGCTCGCTAATACTTTTCATTGGATAATATTGTTGCTGTCGGGCAGAAACCTTTTATCTCCATATTCTAACGTTTTTTTTTCGTAAATTAACGCCCTACTTGATCATACTACAGCGTCACACAAAGGCATCAAAAGTAGCAGATTTGCAAGCTCGAAACGCGGTGCAAAGTGACGTGTTTCGAGCTTGTAGATCAACTTTTTTGCTACTTTTGCTATTTTTGAATTTGAAAACAGGTTTTGACCATACAAGGTTTCCACCAGACTGAGATGCATAAGGCCCACACTTTAACTATGACTTTCCTTTTTTTATATATATAATTGTGGAAATACAAGCTCAAGACGCGCTGCGATGCGACGCATCATGAGCGTGTAGATCGACTCGTAGATTGGCTATTTTCGTAACTTTTACGTGTCACTCTCATATACGCCGAAGTAGGGCATATTCATTTATGAAATAACAAAATGTTTAAATATGGAGATACAAGGTTTCTGCCCCACAGCAACGATGTCTGAACTCCAGCTCCTAATACCCCCCCGTGGCCCCTCATGGCCTCCAGGTACGAGTGACAAATGAGTGACAGGACCCGAGCACCTCGTCGCTCAGGGACCCCTATCGGACCCCCTTGGCGGTCATTACAGAGGACCAGGGGCATCGTATATATAGTTACATCGTTACTCTCCCCAGTGGTGGAAAGTAACTAAGTACATTTACCCAAGTACTGTACTTAAGTAAAGTTTTGAGGTACTTTTATTTACTGGAGCATTTCCAATTTTCAACGCTTTTACTTCTACTCCACTACATCTCAGAGTCAAATATTGTACTTTTTACTCCACTGCAATTACTAGAAAACTTTAGTTACTAGTTACTTTGTAGATTTGGATTATTATTACAAAACCTACATTAACCACTTCAGCCCTATTTAAACTTTGGCTATTTGAAAATAGCCGATCTACAAGCTCGCGTCGCGACGCGTTGTGAGCTTGTAGATTGGCTATTTTCCAAAGATTTTTATACATTTGAAACCTGTGAAATGGGACATTCTGCATAATGGCTACTTTTACATGTGCTACTTTAACTCATTTTGTACTTATTACTCAAGTACATTTTTCTATTTTGGACTTCTCTTGTAAGAGAGTATTTCTACATGGCAGTATTGATACTTTTATTTAAGTAAAAAAGAGTACTTCTCCCCCCCAAATGATCTCCCCTCGGTTACCCTCCGCTCACCTCTCTATATGCTAATGACCTCATCCATGAAAGCTGTCCGATGTGCTAATTTGTAACAGCTTGGCCAATCAATGGGGAGCTTTTTTCTGGTTGCCATGGCGGCGCAAGCTCCCGGCAGGAGCTCCCTCCCCGGTACCGGGGGTGAGTCCTTAACCTATTAAGGCCGGGAACGCAGCATCTGTGTGTCATGTTTAGATTTCTTTGGGCTATTCAAAAATAGCAGATATACAAGCTCATAGCGCGGCACCGAGTGCCGCGCTATGAGCTTGTAGATCTGCTATTTTGTTTTTTAAATCATGAAAATGTGTGCAAATCTTTGAATATATATATATTTTTTTTTAAAGCAAACATTTTTAACTCAAATCTTTGCTTCTGGGGGTTACTACAAATGTCTACTAAATCCTAACAGTTTTTTGAAAACACGTATTATGTGGCTATTATTAATAGTGGTCCTCAAACCTTTTCATGTCAAGGACCCCCAAAATCATATGTATTTGGCCGCGGACCCCCCATCTCAAAATATTTTGTTCCAGGGACCCCATAGAAGCAAAGATTTGAGTAAAAAAAAATCCCTTTAAAAATACATACAGTATATATTTCAAATATTTGCACAAAATGTTCGAGATTTTTCAAAAATAGTAGATCTACAAGCTTATAGAGCTATGAGCCTGTATATCTGCTATTTTTGAATAGCCCCAAAGTATAAAATAATGGTTAAAGTGGTTAAAACACAGATGCGTCCCCGGTTTAAATGTGTTAAAGGTGGCAGGTGGACAGCAGAGGGTGACCGTGCGGTCCCTCTCCTGTCACCTCCATCCCTTCATGTCACCCTGCTCACCAGCTGTGGTCCCGCTAGCAGCACTGAGTCATGACCCAGAGATGAGGCACAAAGGAGAGGTCACTTCCCCTTTTAATTTGGAAGTTAAAGTCTTTCCTGACTTTAACACATTAACCCTGGCATCCCTGGCATCAAATGTAAAAACATATCATTACAATAATAGATAATATACATTATATATCTTATTATTCTTATTTTAGAATAATTGCAGTGTGACACATTGTGCGCTTAAAGATTTTTTCGCTATTCGGCTTGAAGATCAGCTTTGTCGTATGACGAAGTAGACCTACGTACATTTGGCTTAAGTGTTTAATAACTGTAAGCTATGATGTCAGGAAACCCTCAGTTATTTTATGAAAATTATTATTCAATGATGGAGTCTTTAAAAAATAAATAATTATTGGAGGGTAGTTTTGGCTATTTACTGTATGGATTATTATCTGCTGTGAACGACAAAACTGTTGTTCTGCAGCTGTTAGCCAGTACACAAAATACAATACAATACAATACTTAAAGGGAAAAAATAAAGGAATATTCACACACACACACACACACACACACACACACACACACACACACACACACACACACACACACACACACACACACACACACACACACACACACGCTTGTGTGGACTCAAGCGCACACACAACACACACATACAGATAGTCAGATAAAGTAAAAACAAGTAAACATTAAATGTTTACTTGTTTTTATGCCATTTTTTTCTTATTCATTTAAACACTTTTTTTTTTTTTATGAATAAGAACAAAGTGCAGGTGTAAAAAGAATAATACTGTATATAAAAGCAGTATGCACAGGAGTAGACTATAGGGATAGGGTCAGAGATGTGAGCTGTATGAACAGTGGACAGTAGACAGTGGACACAGTGCTATATAATGAACACAAGTCAGTTGCAAAGGACAGCGAATGGCTTTAATGAAATCCCCGTACATCACTGGGAGACACAGGGGATGCTAATGTGAAGAAGCAGAAGGAGCATGGAGGTCATCACAAGTGTCCTAATCCTCCACAAACCCCTCAGAGCAAACTGACTGACTGGAGATTTGCAGTGGCAGTCCGAAACAATATGACCTTTGACCTCCTTAGAGGCCGTTAAAACGGTCATTAAGTCATTAATGAGCTGCTGTAAAAAAAAGAACACACACATTGTCTTTGCCAGTGGGAGTGAGGAGGGAAGATAAAAGTAAGAGTGTGTGTGTGTGTGTGTGTGTGTGTGTGTGTGTGTGTGTGTGTGTGTGTGTGTGTGTGTGTGTGTGTGTGTGTGTGTGTGTGTGTGTGTGTGTGTGTGTGTGTGTGTGTGTGTGTGTGTGTGTGTGTGTGTGTGTGCGCGCGCGCGCGTGCGCAGTGGTGGAAAGTAACTAAGTAAATGTACTCAAGTACTGTACTTAAGTACAATTTTGAGGTATGTTTTACTTTACTAGAGTATTTACAAATTTCAATACTTTTACTTCTACTCCACTACATCTCACAGGCAAATATTGTACTTTTACTCCACTACAATTATTTGAAAACCAATAGTTAATAGTTACTTTATAAAACATATATTAACAACTTCAGCCCTATTTTATACATAGGCTATTTGAAAATAGCAGATCTACAAGCTCTTGTGAGCTTGTAGATCTGCTATTTTCAAACATTTTACTACTTTTGGTGCTTTAAGTATATTTTGATTCCAATACTTTTGTACTTTTACTCAAGTAACATTTGGAACACAGGCCTTTTACTTGTAAAAGAGTATTTCTACATTGCAGTATTGATACTTTTACTTAAGTAAAATATGTGTGTGTGTGTGTGTGTGTGTGTGTGTGTGTGTGTTTGTTTGTGCGGATGTGTGCGTGTCGTGTGTGTGTGCGCGCACGTGTGTGTGTATGTGTGTGTGTGTGCGCGTGCATGCGTGCATGCGCACGTGTGCGTGCCTGTGGGAGGGGACGGGGTCTCCATTCACAACAATAGAAAGTTTGACTGTAGAAAATTTCCCCCATATGGTGGCGTGAGCGGAGAGGCCTCCCCATTCGCTCAGGTCTGCACTCGCACTGCCGGCCAATTAGGCCTGGCAGCTGAGTGGGGAAGAGGAAACAATGGGCCCCATTAAAGATCAAAGGGTTCTTCTTCCTTTTGGAAACCTGCTAGTGATTCCAGTGGTCGGGTGAAGATGAGAAGATGGGAGGAGAAGAGGAGTCGAGGAGGAGGGGGAGGGAGGGTTTGGTGGAGAGACAATGGCATTAGATACACTCTCACTGCGGCCCCCACGGCCCCTCTGCCCGGCTAAATTGCCAGTAGAAAGAGGATAATGGGAGATTGATTAGGCCCTAATGGAATCATTCTTCAGCTAATGTCATTCGCCCACGAATTCTTTCGCAGCTCTTGCGGCATTTTGTTACGCTCCTCGAAGCTAGAAGGCGATGGGAAAGTGCTTTCGCATGCTGTAAATCAAACGTTGTTGGACATCAGCGGCTGGGCTGGCCATTTGAAACTCTCTAACTGTTCCTAGACGGGTCCCCCACAATACACTTTTGTTTCTGAGTATGGGTTGGCACCTCAAGAGCCAGCCACATCGTGGCTGCGCGTGAGTCAGCGTTATGCATTGGTTGTCATTTAAAGTCAACGCTGCTCGCACTATAAAGGAAAGTGGCAGATGTTTTTTAAGAGAAACAAGGTGTTCGGCCCATATATCTAGATAGATGATGTATTCGCCCAGTGCTTGTCATCTTTTACCCCCGAAAGCCACAGACACAGACTTGACGTCAAGGAACCCGCGCTTTGGAAATCACACTAGCGTTTGAATGCTTTTTAGAGCCCCATCAATCCTCGCTACGGCTTGCACAAACAAGTCTGTCAAAACACTGGAAACTTGGCATGGCCCATGACAAAAAAAAAAAGCACAACCAATTTGCACTTATCAGAAATTAAAGGGCACGGCTATAAACGTCACAGAATGTCGGCACTGCTGCGGTTGACGGGGGGGCAGGGAAGGGAACCAAATGAGCGTCATTAACTGGAAATAAAACTCCGGCGTGCAGGTACACGCCGGCGACGTACAAAGGAAGCACTTCATTTGGGGCTTGTTCTTCGACTGCTGTGCTGGCTCGAACCCTTAAACGAGAGGCCAAGAGCCCCCAGAAGAACACGCATATACTCTTGATGGGGACGTCTGATGCATCGACTAGGGAGACCCTCAATTATTCTGTCTCAACTTTGCCCAAAAAAAGTCACCGGCACGCACACACTAGTCGCCCCGTGTCAGTAATGATTTGTAGTTGCCAAATTAGGTCCCTATTAGAAGTAATGGGCCTTGCAGTGTAAAATGTATTGCCACGCGGATTTGATTAAGCACCCCAGGAGTTGGAGTGTGATTGTTATTTCTGAGAGGCAAGACTTGATGCCATTAATGGTCTCAAAGCTTGTCGGAGATGGAGCAGCACTTACTTCATAGGTCATAATGAGATGAGGCATTGGAAATCATCATGCATTCTAATGAATGCAAAAAAAAGCATCCAAGCATGGTTTTTGTTCTACCATTTATGAGTTGTTATAATCCAGGGGTGGGCAACCTTTTTCTGGGCCACATGACATGATCACCTAGCTGTGTTTTCCAAGACTAGTGTGATCATCAGTGTTGCCATGTCTGCTTATTATAAGCGACTTGTTGGGCTTGTTTTTCTGTAAAGTTGCTTGTGAATATTGGTAGTTGCGGGTTGTGGTTTTTTCCTGGCTTGTTTAGTGTAGTTGCTTATTTGGGCTTGTTTCCTAATGCTGTTTAAGCCCAGTGGTTCTCAAACATGTTCATGTCAAGGACCCCCGAATTAATATGTATTTGTCCACGGACCCCTCATCTAAAAGCATTTGGTGATCCCTGTACTAATTGATTTGTGTTGTTAAAATGTTTCGGAAAAATATATTCTAAATATTGCAGATCAAGTGACGGGTTGTGAGGTCGGCTATATTCAAATATCCGATGCTCATGTGTCCTAGTTGCTTCTTTTGGACTTGTTTTTCATAGACCTAGTTGCTTATTTCTCTCGCGGAATCTGGCAACACTGAGCGTGATCACCCAGTGCCAGCCAGACAATGGGGAAAACAACCATTGCTTTTATGTCTTATTATAGGCTGCCAATAATACAAGCATAGAAGTCAAGCATTCATCCCATTAAGACCTGAGGCCCATTCTACAAATGTTACTACAGTATATATATATCGTTGCTGTCGGGCAGAAACCTCTCCATGTTTTAACTTGTTGTGTTTTTTCGTAAATTAACACCCTACGTCATCATACTACAGTGTCACACCAAAGTATCAAAAGTATCAGATCTACAAGCTCGAAATGCAGCGTAAAGCGCCACGTTTTGAGCTTGTGGATCTGCTACTTGTGATACTTTGGAATTTGAATCCTAAAAAGTAACAGTTTTTCCATCCGACAGAGACAATATATTAGCTAACATCTAAAATGATACAGATGCTTTCCCGCTTTTAATGGGTTAACAATAAAACCTATAAAAGAATGAGTCAGTCATTTAACATGACTAATAAAGGTAAGAATTCTGAGAAATGTTTTATGCACATCAAACCATAATGGTTAATAAATGGTTCCAACTCAAGTTGATCACCTCAATTATAGCCCTTATAACTATTTAATCACCTGGTAGATCAAAAAAGAGGCATAGTTACCCATCCCTGCGGTTGGTTTAACCACATCATACACGCTGTTTCATACTTTGTCTTGTGATGGTGATGGATAGCCGATCTACAATTGATTGATTGATTGAAATGTTTATTAGGCAAAAGAATGTAAAACAACACAGTTACATTTATAATACTTTTGTCTAAAAGGTCCGACCAAAAAAAGTCCTTGCTGACTTGTTTCCGTTGGGGTCCTTGAATTAATTTCATAGACGTATATAGTAGCAACCAAACAATTCAAATCAACATAAAAATACAGAGAAAAAATACCACTATGTACAACAACAAAAAAAGCATGAAAAAAAAAATATATATAAAAAAAAAAGGGGAGGAGGGTCGTCTGTCTACCGGGAAACTCCTCTTATGGCCTCCAGAAAGATGAGTTTTTAGGGCTGTTTTAAATGACCCCAGCGAACTGCATTTTTTGAGGGATGGGGTCACAAGCTCACAACATTTAGCGCTGTGGCACGTTGTGAGCTTGAAGATAGCCTTGACGACCTTGCAGACTTATGCAAAGGTTAAAATGGCATTTAGATAGCATGTTATGTAGACATATGTCAGATTCATTTGTAGACCTGGCATCCTATAGTGTGTATAGATTCAATGTACAGATTTTTTTATTTACATTTTATATATTATACTCTTATAGGTTCTTGGTTTACCTACTACTGGACCAGGGGTCCATGGGGGCGTTCCAGGGGGTCCCCAGCAAAATGTGTTAATATAGCGTCACAATAATTGTAACCACTTTAACCTTTTATACTTTGGCTATTCAAAAATAGCAGATATACAAGCTCATAGCGCTATGAGCTTGTAGATCTGCTATTTTAAAAAATTTGTGCAAACCTTTGAATATATTTTTTTTTTTTCAAGTGAACATTTGTAACTCAAATCTTTGCTTCTGGGGGGGTCCCTGGAACAACATATTTTGAGATGGGGGTCCGCGGCCAAATACATATCATTTTGGGGGTCCTTGACATGAAAAAGTTTGAAAACCACTGGTTTAGATGATATAGGTTCTGGTTTATACCTATGATCCTAGATTTCTATGCATTTGATGTATTGCCTCGTGTTTACCTTGCTTACTGTAAATCACTCTGGATTAAGAGCGTTCGCTAAATGCCTAAAATGTAAATGTTCACTATTGAATAAAATGAACAAAAAAAAAAGTTCTGACAATTAACGACATGCCCAAAACAGGGACACCAGGTTAAAAGTGGTTAAAACTAAAGACTTAAAAAAAAGGCAGGACTCCCAAATCAGTCTTATTCACACAATAGCTCCATTGATGTGAACTCTGCACCCTAAAAGTCTGTTGTTGAAGTCACCTTTTGTGCCTTAAAGCTTGTGGAAAGCTGTCGCTGACAGGCCGAGGGGACAGTAGTGGCACGGGGGTTAATGAATGAGCATGATGAAATGACTTAACCCCTTGTGTCGCGGGCTTAATGGAGGCGGACAGGACAGCGCCGTGTGATCCACTGTCAAGAGTTCTGCCGGCGTTGCCAGATTCTGCGAGAGAAATAAGCAACCAGGTCTATTAAAACAAGCCCAAAAGAAGCGACTATTATAGTGAGCACTTTAAACCTATGTATGTTGGCTATTTGAAAATAGCCGATCTACAAGCTCACAACACGTCGCGATGCGACGCGTTGTGAGCTTGTAGATCGGCTATTTTCCCCCAAAGATCTTGAGGAATAAAAAGGGCGAAATGTGGAATATCTTTGAATGATTCTAACAACACAAATCTGGTACGGGGTCCCTGGACCAAAATATAATTTCAGATGGAGGTCCATGGACAATTACATATCAATGTGGGGGGTACATGACATGAAAATGTTTGAGAACCACTGGTTTAAACAACTTTTAGGAAGCAAGCCCAAATAAGCAACTACACTTTAGAAACAAGCCCCCCCAAAAAAACTACCAATATTTACACGCTACAGGCCCAAAGTTGCTTATAATAAGCGGACATGGCAACACTGAGTTCTGTTGGGTTTGGTATATCTGGGGGGCACATAGGTTAGTGATCGATGCTACCCCCCCACCCCCCCGTCCCCTCCCACAGACACTCACTCTCTCTTTCTCCTGTTCATTGTCCCCCCGCCCCTCAAAGAAACACTAAAAGAGGGGCATTGAACCGGCCTTGCTGTGTGCCAATGCACCTCAGCGCACATGAAAAGAAAAAAACAAAAACCCTCAATGCTGCGGTTCCTTCTTTCTGACCCTTAAGAGGTAAAGCTGTGAGCTTCGAGGTCCCCATTGTTTCAGTGCTCTTTGCCCACAAAGGCCACAATGAGAGCCCCCCATCCCCACCTTTAGCTGGGTGAAAGGGGCCGGGCAAGCTCCATTCAGCCCACCATTAACCCCTTAGCTTTTGGTCCTTTTGAGAGCCGAAAGAATGGGGCAGTTCCACCGTAGCTGCCCCTGCCCCATACACCTCTACCAACACTAGCCTACAGCGGGACAGCCCCCTACCCCTTCACCCCCCTTTTTTGTGTGTCCTATTGTCCCTCGAGTGATGGATTCTGCCGGAGTCGAGGATACAAAAAAAGAAAATAAGGGCCACCGAGGCCTTCCAGAGGCTTGATTGGCGACTTCAGCCCCACACACAACCTGTCAAGGGGAAGGGGGGGGGGGGGGCATGAATGAATAACAAGGGTCCCCCAAAATGCGCTGTCCCAGCAAAGAAGGACAGGGGGGCAACGGGGGGCGCAGAGCGCTGATACATAAACATAATGACGAAGAATAGAAAAGAGAAGGTCCCGGTAGAGAGGAGACTTCTAGCCGGGGACCCTTTTCTCTCTGGAGGGGTTAACTTGATCTCCTGTGAATGCATGCTGATGGAGGATGGCTTGTTAATACCTACCAGGCCCCCGTGTGTGAGATCATGCAGATCTTTCCGGGGGGGGGGGGGGGGGGCGGGCGGGGGCGGGGGGGCTGATAGTATTCTTGTGCAGAGACTTCCTTTTGAAGCACGAGGAGGGGTATTATAAATGCTAAATACCAAGCCCAGACCCAGCTGATCACCATAGCCTGCGGCGATCAATAAGTGAATGGAGACCAGGTGGTCACGGCGCCATTTAAAAAAAAAAACGGAAAGGAAGGAGGGAGGGGGGGGGGACTCTCACTTTGCCGAGAGGAGACGGACTGAATGCACAATGGAGGTTAAAAGAGAGGGAGATCATAAAAACGATTGGACGCTCTCCCCGCACCACCACGGCGGCAGCAGCGAGGCTTTGATTAAGCGCGCCGGGGCTGTGCCAGATCAATGGGGATGCAGGGGAGGATCTCGGAGCACCCCGAGGGCGGACATATGTACACAGAGTAATACAACCTGGGAAACCAGGACTGCACACTGATAGCATCAGTGTTTTTTCCTCTATAGAAAAGGAGAGCTGGTTCTTGACCATGCTGCAGCGCCCCCAAATCGCCAATGTATCACTGTGACAATGAGAGATACGCAGAGCCCCCCCCCCACACACACATACACAGTATATGTTTTATCTGTTTAGTCCTGGTCCTTTCGCTTAACATCCCTGTAATCTTCTACTTCCATTAGCCTGCGTTTTGTAAACGTCTTGTGTTCCCAAACCCGGTGCGTTAAACACATGCCACGGACACTGGCCACAGGTCATGTTGCAGCTTTTACCCGCGAGCACACACACACACACACACACACACACACACACACACACACACAGACCGATTCTACAAATGCCTTCTAAATCAGTAGTTCTCACACTTTCAAAAATTTTCAAAAATAGCAGATGTACAAGCTCGCAGCGCGGCACGAAGTGAAGTGCTGTGAGCTTGTATATATCTGCTATTTTTAAATGGCCATGCAAAAATATTAAATTATACAGATGCTTTCCTGGTCTTACTTTTGCTGCTATTCCTTAATGATCCTTTTATAATTTCATTGTTATTGTTTATACTGTATGTCTATTATTGCTGCTACAATGTCTGAGGAACGTAGGAAAGCATTTTACTCTCACTTAAAATTCTTACACAAGATGTAACAATAAATCTTGAATCTTGAACCTAACCCATCCTCTTAGAGTTATATATGGGCTACTGTTAGTGCACGTCAACACCCAAAACCATTCCACCTGTTCTTCGGCGCTTTTGAAGAGCTCTAATGTATTAATGGCTCTGCTATGCGGGCCATGAGCTCTCCAGCTGCCTCTCTCTCTCTCTCTCTCTCTCTCTCTCTCTCTGTGCCTAATGTGATCCAGGTATGGCTTATAAAGCCCCGCAGTTAACGCTAATCCTGCTCTCTCTTTTTTTTGGATCCTGTCCTTATGAGTGACGGTAATGCAAACATCATGTAGGGGCTTGCAGCGGCGCTTAACGTGATTGTTGGCATTGGACTCTCTTTGCCGAAAGGGGAGTGGGAGAGGCAAACATTAAAAGATAAGCTTTGCCCGTAAACCATTACATAATATAATATGGATCAGCAATGTCCCCCCCCCAACTTTTATTCGCCCGCTCGACGAAAGCTGCATCCCGTGAAAAGAAGACGGCGGCATGATTAATCCATTTAGACCGGGAACGCATGTGTCATTTTTCGATTTGTTTGGCTATTCAAAAATATCAGATATACAAGCTCATAGCGCAGCACAGAGTGCCGCACTTTGAGCTTGTAGATCTGCTATTTTTTTTAAATCGTGATCATTTTAGCAAATCTTTGAATATGTATTTTTTTAAGCGAACATTTTTTACTCCAATATTTGCTTCTGGGGGATTCTACAAATGTCTTCTAAATCTCTAACAGTTAAAAAAAAAAGTATGTTGCTATAATATCAGTGGTGCTTAAAACCTTTTTCATGTCAAGGACCCCCAAAATTATATGTATTTGGTCGCAGACTCCCATCTCAAAATATTTTGTTCCAGGGACCCCCAGAAGCAAAGATTTGAGTTACAAATGTTCGCTTTATAAAAATATATATTCAAAGAAGATCAAAAATAGCAGATCTACAAGCTCAAAGCTACGAGCTTGTAGATCTGCTATTTTTGAATAGCCAAAGAAATAAAAAAAATGACACAGATGCCTTCCCGGCCTTAACACATTCCATGCCAGAGTTTAATCTCATAATGTACTCACCAGTGCCAGCGTTTTATTGTTGTTTTTTAGTTTTTTTCATGTCGCCACAGACCTCGCTAAATAAGTTAAAAGTGCGCGTTCATTTGGTTCTAAACACACAGCGGATCCGTGAGAAACGTCCAGCGAAAACAGTTTCCAAATCCGTGCCGCCATCTTGAAGCTACAGCCGTTCAATGGTAAACAGTGATCAGCGAGGAGAAAAACAACAACCAGAGAAAATCGAGTTTTAAACAGGATCCCAGACAGGAAGCGGATACGATCGAAAAAACCAGAACCCGAATAATTCCGTTTCCGACCGGAAACCGGAAACGGAAATGGATCAAAAAAATTCGGAAAGTGCACCTGGGGCACTTAACATGGGAATCGGCGGTTCGCGTAGATCTACGCGACTGGCACGCTGCGGCTTTAAATAGGTTCGCGTAGATCTACGCGACTGGCATGCAATGTGTTAATAGGTTAAAGCCCAACTTCCTCCCCCCCCCCCACGCGTTGATGTTGACGGGCGGAGAACGTAAAAAACGATGAAAGCGGGTGTTTCTTATTTACTGTCCTTGTTTTTAATGCCTTTTTAAGTATCCCAGAGAGCCGTCTTCTCCGCCATACGCTGTGTGGACTGTATTGTGCCGCTCTTTTTAATCAAATGATAAATCACTGCCACAGCTGCCGTTACAGCGGAACCGCAAAACTACACTACACTACACTCATCTGGCTTGACTTACAAGAAAGAAACAATACGAGGCTTTTGTGTGCGGCGGCATGCACTGTATTACAGTATGTCGTTTCTGTCGGATGGAAACCTCATATGTCCAAAGCTGTAACTTTTCAGGAATCAAATTCAAAAGCATCAAAAGTAGCAGATCTACAAGCTCGAAACGCGTCGCTTTGCGCCGCGTTTCGAGCTTGTTGATCTGCTACTTTTGATGCTTTTGTGTGACGCTGTAGTATGATCAAGCAGAGCAGTTAATTTACGAAAAATCACACCCACTGTGAAGTGAGTGGTGCCTTTGATGATGTATGTGTGCACGTGAAGCGTGTGTGTGTGTGTGTGTGTGTGTGTGTGTGTGTGTGTGTGTGTGTGTGTGTGTGTGTGTGTGTGTGTGTGTGTGTGTGTGTGTGTGTGTGTGTGTGTGTGTGTGTGTGTGTGTGTGTGTGCGTGCGTGCGTGCGTGCGTGCGTGCGTGCGTGCGTGCGTTTAAGTGTTCCACTGTTTGTGTTGAATTAGTGTAACTGGTTGCATGTTTGTGTTGCAATCAGCTGCAGCTATTGAGGCCGGATGGACACACTGTTGAGGCCGTGCTCGGACGGACAAACACACACGGTCAAATGTAGGAGTGGTTGGCACCACTCCAAAAAACACAAGAAGTTAGAATATGGAGATAAGAGGTTTCTGCCTGACAGCAACGATATGTACATGCATGTGTGCATAATATGAAAGAGAGGAAGAGAACGGGGCGAGGGAGAGAGAAAGAACACACACACACACACACACACACACACACACACACACACACACACAGTCTCAGTCACTCATGTAAACACACAAAGGAGACCTCTGTTACATTGAGCACAGTACTATTAATCAAGTGTCTCAATTACTTAACTTCTCAAAAGAGCTGTCATTACAAAGTGTTCTGTTAAACGGTCACAATGACATTATGTGTACTAACTCCTTCACTCACTTATACTCACAAGTCGCTACATTACTGTCTGTGTGTGTGTGTGTGTGTGTGTGTGTGTGTGTGTGTGTGTGTGTGTGTGTGTGTGTGTGTGTGTGTGTGTGTGTGTGTGTGTGTGTGTGTGTGTGTGTGTGTGTGTGTGTGTGTGTGTGTGTGTGTGTGTGTGTGCGTGCGTGCGTGCGTGCGTGCGTGCGTGCGTGCGCGTGCGTGCGTGCGTGCGTGCGTGTGAGCAGAATACTCCACTAATTTCATTTGCATCTATATCACCCAATATTGCGATTCCCCACGGATTACATGTTTTTTTAATGAACTGAACATCGGTGGCAAATATTCAGAGTCGTTTTCATAAACTGAACGTTAATCATATTTCCCTGGCTTTGACTTTAATTACTGCCATGCGGCAGAGCCCGCTGCATCTGTTAATGTATCTAATTAGCATATTATACATATTTTCCCTCTGTTAAGGCAGGGCTGGGAGTGGAGTGGAATGCTGGGGGTGTCGGAAAGGCCCACATATTAGACTGATTCAAACTGTTGATTATGTGTTAATAAGCTGTGAATCAATACTGTTAACTGGGGGTGTCATTTATCTTAGTGTGGGCAGTTAGATGAGGCCAGATGAGGATACCCGCATTCCTCATTATAGTGATTACTTGCCACTACACTATCTTGGCAAGGAGTTTAACCACATGAACCCTAGCATCCCTATTCTGCTGATGAACATTCAGTAAAACATAGCCAAAGAATTTGGTGTAGAGGGGGAAAAAAGGAACGTATAGAGCTCTGAGTGAACCCGGTCAACAAAGTATAAGATTTGAAGGAGCACTTCACCCATTTTCAACCTTTGTCTTCATAAAACTGATACCCACTATGGCTCATTATAAGATGGTACCTTTTCTGTCTACTCACTGTGTCTCAGAGGAGGGTTGTGGACTGTTAACAAAACTGTTTACTAATGACATGATTGCTAGGCAGGTTCTGTCATTTTAAACAAGATTGATAACTTAATTTTTTTTAAATTGATGAACAATTGTTATTGATTGAACAATTGTTTCTATTTCAGTGTACTAACATTCCAGGAAGAGAAAGGCTGTGGTTTCTATTAGCTTGGAACTCCCATCAATGTCATTGGTAGGCCGGTTTCTGAACTGTCCACATCCCTCCTCTGCAACACAGAGTGAGTTGACAGAAATGGTACCATCTCATAATGAGCATTAGTGAGGACCTATTGCTGTATTATGAACATAAGGTAGAAAATGGGTGAAGTGCTCCACAGGATAAAGATTACTCACTGCAAGAGCGGGGAGAGCAGCTACAACGCAGTATAGTTGTGTTAGTTATATTCAGCGATGGAAGAAGTACTCACATGTTTCACTTAAGTAAAAGTATCAATCAATACCACTAGAAATACTTTGTAACAAGAGTCATAATGCTCTGATCTCTCTGCACACATGTGGAAAGTGTGTGTGCGTGCGTGCGTGCGCACGCGTGCGTGCATGTGTGACTGCGTGACTGCAGCTCTTGTGTCATGTCCTGTCTTTTTGTGATTTATTGGTCGAGTCTTTTTATTGGTCGGGTGTTTGACTGTTTTGTTTCATTCATTTGTTTTTGGACTATATTATTAATGTGCTCTTATGTTCTTAAACCTGTAAAGCACTTTGTGACTATTATTGTCTGTGAAAGATGCTCTATAAATAATATGTACTCCAATAGATTATTATTTTGACAGTATATTGTGTAGACTGATGCTTGGGTTCCGGCCTTACCTGCGATCCTAGTTTACTGAGGCACTATCTCTCTGCTTTCTATGTATGTGTTTGCCTTGTTTATTGTAAGTTGCTCTGGATGAGAGCGTCTGCTAAAAGCCTACGTAGTAAATTGTATTTACTTCCAAACTATATCTCATTTTCATGATGACAAACGATGGCAGGGCCTGCTGTCTCCATGGTGCCTTTGTGGACCCTAATGACTTTTTTAATTACAACTCGCTCGTTGAACAATGGCTCTCGGTTGGCACTGCGAGCGCGACATCCTGCACTATGAAACCCTGAGTGATCATTTTGGTCGGGGAGCGCACAAATGCACCCGTAAGATTGTACTAATGGAACCCTTACGGGTCCATTTGGTTTCATTCGTACGCACTGTGAGTTAAACGAATGCTCAGGAGTTCACTGTGTAGGTGTCCCGCCACTCGCACCTGAGCCTAACGATCGCTCTGCAATCTGTCATCAATTATCAATTATCACTCCTTCACTTCCTCCTCTTCCTCCTCCTCTCCTCCTCTTCCTCCTCTCCTCCTGCGCCTGTTGCAGTGGTGTAGAGTAACTAAATACATGTACTCAAGCACTGCACATAAGTACAATTTTGAGGTACTTTTACTTCACTTACATATGTCAATACTTTACACTTCTACTCCACTACATCTCAGAGGCAAACATTGTTCTTTTTTACTACGCTATAATTATTATTTAGTAATGAGTAACTTTTGATTATTAATATCAAATGAAAACATAGCCGATGTACAAGCTCATAATGTGTTGCGACTCTCTCTCTCTCTCTCTCTCTCTCTCTCTCTCTCTCTCTCTCTCTCTCTCTCTCTCTCTCGCACACAATGAGACAGACAGACAGACAGACAGAGAGAAGCGCATGCCACACACTATTATTTGATAAGAGAAAAATTGTGAGAATAATTTATGTACTTTTACTTTGGTACTGTAAGTATACTTTGATGCCAAAAATGTATACAGGCCTTAATTACTTGTAATAGCTAGAGTACTTTTAGACCAGCTCTCCCAGGCTTGGTGAGGATAACCTCCTCTTTCATCCTCCCCTCCGTCCATCGTTGGACTCAAACTCTTCCCTTTGTTTCCACATGGTCTTGTTTGCTTCCTCTGCACCCAGAGACCTCATCCGGGGCTGCGCACGCGCGCACGCACACACACACACACACACACACACACACACACACACACACACACACACACACACACACACACACACACACACACACACACACACACACACACACACACACACACACACACACACACACACACACACACACACACTATACCGTATAGGCCTACTTGTTTTTTGCCATACTTAACCGGAAGCCTGAGTTATACTCAAGTTGTGCGCTGGTGTCACGGTGCACCGAACATGGCAGATCTACAAGCTCACAATGCATGCATATCGCAGTGTGACGCTTTTAGATCGGCCACTATAATCTGATTCTTTTCTTTCTTAATTGTAAGCGAAACTTTTCTCAACTTCGACAATACAACTGGCCTCTAACATGCACGCGAACACACACGCACGCACGCACGCATGCACACGCACACACACGCGCACACGCACACGCACACACATACATACATACATACATACATACATACATACATACATACATACATACACACACACACACACACACACACACACAGTTGCCCAGATTGTGCATAACAAAATTAAACCCAGAACCCAGAGGTTTAAGTGGATATAGGCTTACTGTACTGTACACTCATACAGCCACTGTCTGAACATGTCTTTGTATGAACTGCATCATTTCTTTGTCTACTGTGGTCATTAATGTGAATCCACTCAGCGGGCTGAAAACAAAGCGTGTCCTAGACCTCTGTAAAGGACGCCCTCGGATGAATATCCACTTGATTTATTTACAGCGTGGAGATGCTGTATAATACACACAGACCCCCTTAATTATGAGATCACTCACCGTTTTGAGAAAGTGAGCCTAGCTAATAAGAAAGAAAAGGGGGGTGTTTGCCGATAAGAAAGAAAATGACACAGAGCCTTTCTGGTTCCCAGAAAAGCAGAGAAAGAATAGAAAGACACTTTAGACCTTAAAGGCTAATGAGAGTGTGATTAGTAAAAGCCTAATTAGCAGCAGAGCTACTTTCCTCTGCTGTTTGGATGCCCCTGAAAAGGGGGGGTGGGGGGGGGGGGGAGACGGAGAAAGTCAATCACCATCAGTGTTGCCATGTCTGCTTATTGTAAGCGACTTTGGGCTTGTTTTTCTGTAAAGTTGCTTGTGAATATTGGTTGTTGCGGGTTGCGTTTTTTTTTTTTTTGGGGGGGGGGGCTTACTCTAAAGTGGAGTTGCTTATTTGGGCTTGTTTCCTATAATGTTGTTTAAACCAGTGGTTCTTAGCCCCCCCCACCCCCGAAAAATATTCCACAATTACCCTTTTTTTTCCCCGATAGTTTTTCTCACTTTAGAAAAAAAATAAGACAATACATCTACAAGCTCACAACGCGTCACATCGCATCACAATGCGTTGGGAGCTTGAATATCGGCTATTTTCAAATAGCCTAGTCTAGTCGCTTCTTCTGGGCTTGTTTTCATAGACCTGGTTAATGCTTAATTATCTCGCAAAATCTGGCAACGCCGAGAGAAAGTCAATCACCATTCATCTAGGCTACATGGCGTAGAGACAGACTGATTAGTGGAACAAAGACGAAGGCTTTAATCTCCCTCTCTGTGGAGACTGTGTGCCATGCTCTATCAGCAGAGATAGCTGTGCTGGCGGCTGATAGCGTGGCATGGGCACTAGCCTAATGGATAATATGTCTGGGATAATCTAACTGTGCGTATGGGCTGGCTGCGATGTCTGGCCGTCATGCTAGCCGGGGTCCTGTGGAATCCACAGGACAAAGGAGACAACACGTGGACATTCAGAGATGATGCAGAGCCAACCCAGTACAATTTTAAAAGCACTTCTCAAACATAAGTTAACGCAACCCTCTGTATTTACTAGGAAAGCCCAGTTTATGTTCTTTATTTAGCTATCATAACGTTTAATTATTAAACATTTCTCATCAATTTTGCTTCTTTCTTTTCCCTTGGATGATTAAAAAAATAACGTAAAATAAAGGACAGTTGCTTTGACAATTCATACATATAAAATATACATTATTAAATTTAATTTTAATAACACTTCGTACGTCACATTGGAGTAAAGTGCAGTCTCCATAGCATCATGACAAATAACTCACTGCTATGTTAGGTTTCGGTTAGCATCCTAACACTTTTGGTTGATTTCCTTTCGACTGTCTGTGACCCTTTCAGCTGGATCACAGACAAAGTCAGTGATAGAAGGGTGACTCTCCAAGTTAAATTAACATTGATTTTACGATATAAATTGGGGTTCCAGAGATAGAAATAGGGGTCCGTAGCCTAATGGTTGTCAAACTGGGGGTCCTTGAAATTAAAATGGTTGAGAATCACTGATAGAGCAGTAAAAATATTTTCTTATGGGGGTCCCTGACTCCCTGGCATATCATTTCAGATGGGGGTCCGTGGGCTAATAAGTGTCAATTTGGGGGTCCTTGACATGAAAATGAGAACCACTGGCTTAGTTAACAACACTGTAGAGCTCAAGACCATTTTGTTAGATAGGAGAGTGTGGAGGGCAGCGATCTAGGAGTCGGCTATAGACCGGCTATAGACCGCACTCTCGTATCGCATCGCATTTTGGTTGATTACTGGCATCCATGTTATAAAAGCAGTAGGGCTAACTCAACGCCACGGCGTGTCATATTATATCAAGGCCTATACGGCCGTTCTCTTGTGTATTACTGCACTGAGTGGAGAACACAGTTATGTGGAACGAAGGAGCAAAGCACAAAGCAGCAAAAACACTTAACATTGAGAGGAGATCAATTTCACACATTTAATTTCACTTAAAAAAAAATACATATGGTACATCGTCAGTCAAATAGACATGTTGATTGGCACAGTGCGGACACACTGTGTGTGTGTGTGTGTGTGTGTGTGTGTGTGTGTGTGTGTGTGTGTGTGTGTGTGTGTGTGTGTGTGTGTGTGTGTGTGTGTGTGTGTGTGTGTGTGTGTGTGTGTGTGTGTGTGTGTGTGTGTGTGTGTGTGTGTGAGAGAGAGTGCTGCTATTGTAATGGACCCTGGGTTTGCGTAGCCCCCCGTCGGCCCGGCTCTCGCAGGCCACATAAAACCCCTCCCCTCACCACGAGAAACACTGTTTCAGCTGCAGGTCACTGCTTTAAATCACACACAAGCACACGCACACACACAAACTCATACGCGCGCGCACACTGTAGTGTTGCCATATCTGCTTATTATAAGCAACTTTGTTTTTCTGTAAAGTTGCTTGTAAAAATTGGTAGTTGCGGGTTGCGTTTTTTTGGGGCTTGTTTGGTGCCAAAGTTGAAAAAAATATTCCACTTTTTTGTTTAAGATATGTAGATCGCTATTTTCAAGAGCATGCTCATGTGGCCTAATAGTCGCTTCTTTTGGGCTTGCTTTCATAGACCTGGTTACTTATTTCTCTCCAAAATCTGGCAACGCTGACACACACACACACACACACACACACACACACACACACACACACACACACACACACACACACACACACACACACACACACACACACACGGTCTGGACAGTGTTCACACCGCCACCACCGCTAGACCTCGCCGTGGCCCCCTCTCTCTCTCGCAGCATCAGGGGGATATATTTGGGGGGGCGGGGGGAGGGGGGGAATCCCCCTTCCACACGGTCCCCTTTACGCTTTCTCGCTTTCTCCTTCCATTTCTCCGCCTAACAATCAAAGGCCATATGGCAAACATATTCCTACGCTTCATTGGCTTTTATGGCTGTTGTCAAAAGAGCGAGCCGCAAGTTTGGTCCGGAGGGGGTGTGTGTGTGTTCCGGGGGCCGAGAGGGGGTGGTATATGGGCTGGGGTGTGTGGGTGGGTGTTTTGGGGGCAGTTTGAAGGGCGAAATAATATAGTCTGGCCTTGGTCCATTAAAAGGCCTTCATTTCTATTAGTGCAGTCACCAGCAGGCCACTCTGGGACCATTGAAACCACCCCGGTTAATTAAGAAAGAAAAACACAAGCATGTTACATGTGTTGGACAGGGAGCGGGGAGAGGGACGCTACACCCTGTGGTACCTCTGCACTTCCTCCCCTTAACCACTTAAAGCAGTGCTTCTCAAAGTGGGGTCCGGGGACACCCAGGGGCCATTGGGGGGGTTCCAGGGGGTCCCCAGCTAAATTGGTTAATATAGCATCACAATGATTTGACTACTTTATCCATATTTTATACTTTGGCTATTCAAAAGTAGAAGATGTACAAGCTCACAGAGCTTGTACATCTTTTATTTAAAAGTCTTGAAAATGTTTGGACATTTTTCAATAACAAGAGGTTCAGGCCCGCTAGTCAGCTCTCACACCTGCGTCGCACCACCGATCCGACTGATTTGCCCATTTATGGAGATCTCTATCTGTCAGTCATTGTCCCTTTTATGCCCATACGTATATGGAGATCTCTGAAGTCGGTAGTATAATTGCATGCCCCTTTTGTGCCCATATACTGTATGGAGCTGAATGATCGACACATTGAGGTTAGACAATACACTCCATATTTGGGCGTAGCGGCATTGGGAACTCCTTATATGTTTTTTGGCTGAGTCATGGTCTGAAGGAAGCCAAACCAAAATAAGTTTTACTCTTGTGTGCCTGAAACAAGATGTAACAATAAAGTACAACCTTGAACCTTGAACCTTGATGGTGACATGGGCGTGACGTCAGAGGTCTGAGGTCCGATTTTTTTTTTTTAATAGTTCTTTTTAACATTCTTGAAAACTTGTCCAAAATAGGAACTCCAGGTTGAAAGTGGTCAACCGCTGGTCGGAGTGTGGGCGGTACTCATGCGCTTCTTCTTCTCTCTCTCTCCACTTCCTCCCTCGCTTAACCACCGTTGACCTCACTTGCTCGCCCCCCAACTGTGCTTTATCAGAAGACTTGGCGGCCATATCGAATTGATAGCCTAACAAAAAAAAAGAAAGCGATCGCGTTCCGCTCCGTGCGGGCCACCTATATACTCTATATATACAGATGAAAGTGACCTCGGGGAGCCCCGTTAAAGTCCAGATGAAACGGCGTTTCGAAACGGGCGTTTCGGAGTGAAACGGGATAGGCAAGACGGGACATAAACTTGGGGGGGATTTATTTTATTTGAATGTTGGAAAGTGAGCGTAGCATAACATACAGGGAGAGAATTACATGTTGAAGATTGATTGATGGGCGGATGTCATTTTATTATTGGCTGGAATCGGTTGGTTCAAGCCTACTTAAAAGACACATGTTGTTTTGTTTCACAGGAAGAAAATAAATAAATATATATTTTGACGTTAGAATAAAAAGAAACTGATTTACTTTTCTCTTGGCATGTATTGTTAAAGCTGCTATCCATAACTTTTATGCCCTATACGCGAGATTTGATCTTCCCCACGAAAGACTTCTATCGCTCTTTCAAGGCGGAACACTTGAGATATACTTGAGATACTGGGAGATACTCTACTTTTCTGGGCAGTACTACTTTTCAACCAGTAAATGTCCTATCCAACACGAGGCTCTAAATGTATCAATGGATCTATTTGAACATTTCTGAATAGGCTTAAATGTAGTTCTTTCTTGTATTTTCTGGTATTTGAGGTCAAAATTAGGCCTTTTTTAATGTTACTAGCGTTTGTACCCTTTCAGTAATGTTTATATGCGCTCTTTTTGTAATGTTGCTTGTTTTCTGTGTGGGGACGACGGATGGAAATTAGCATTCTTGCTAAATCCGCCGTATTTACATTGCAATTTTCTTTTGCAATTTACCCTCCCAAATAAACGTATAAATATATAGAGGAGTAGGAAGACCACCTCCAACCAACCACTGCAGATGTGGAAGTCAAATTGTATTAACATACCCCTGCCATAGAGATTGGTTAACATATGGGTTCTATTCATTAAAATAATGTTCCAGATTGCAGCTTTAAATAGACGCACACTATTATGACTTTAACCACTATACATGGTTGACTGGAGTCCCTCAGGGCTCTAGTTTTTTTTCACTCTACATCCTATATAAAAACTGGCTTATGGGTGGGTGGGTATACTGGTGGACCACCCCATCACTCTAGTTAAATATATTAAAATAGCAGATCCTTGTAGATCTGCTATTTTCGGCGAACATTTCCCCCACAATACGGATGCTGTGGTTTAGGTGGTTAACCCATTCAATCCGGGAACGCATCTGTGTCATTTTAGATTTGAGCTATAACCATTATTTTATACTTTGGCTATTCAAAAATAGCAGATCTACAAGCTCATAGCGCGGCACTGAGTGCCGCGCTATGAGCTTGTAGGCCTGCTAGTGCCTTAGAATCTAAGGCACTAGCAGGCCTGCTGACGTCATATAAAGTTTATATGACGCGACCTAAGATTCCTCTATGGGGATTCCAATACCAAAAAATTACGCTGTGAGTGACCGAAGGGGATAGCGCCCTCTAGTTGCAGTGATGTCAGTGCTCTATTAAGGCCATCTAAAACACAAACAGATCAGAGTACATCTGATCCCAGTCTTGCCTAAATAAGGAGTTCCACATCGATGTCATCAATATGATGTTAGTTTTGCCCAAATATGGAGTCCTTTGCCTGACGTTTAGTGTTACTGTACCCAACATAAATGTTAACGTGTGGCACAGCACTGCCATTGTTTTACGGAGACCTGAAGACTTCACATCCATCCATTTTGTTGTTGTTGTTGTTTTCCAATATGTGGCGCTGGACCTTGCACCTGAACAGTGGAACAAAGAGATCCTTTGATGCCGCTGTAGCAGTGGGAGACAATCTGTACTCCTTCGGGGGGTACTATAACTATAATTTGGACGTCGGGAACAAGCTTGCGGTGCACGTCTTCAACACAGTGGCTTTGCGCTGGATTCAGTTGCCTCCTGTGACAACTGGAAGAGGAGAATGTCTTCCCGAGGTCCCCTCCAACCGTGTGTGCCACACAGCTGTGCTGATAGAAGAGGTTGTCTACGTCTGGGGGGGAGCAGTGAAGTGTCTGATACAGGAAGATGTATTAAGGCTTTACATCAAGGGGTACGACTCCAACGTGCTTTATGCATTTGATGTGGACACTCACAGATGGATAAAACCCAAGGTATCTGGGACCGTTCCAGCGGGGAGGAGGAACCACTCAGCCTGTGTCTTGGGGAAAGTCATGTATATCTATGGAGGAAGTTGCAAGACTGTGAACACTAATGACATATACAAGTTGGACACTACCACAATGGTCTGGTCTTCAATTAATACCAGAGGCACTCCACCACCTGCTCCATCACGCCACTCTGCAACCATCATCGGGACAAAGATGTTTGTATTTGGGGGCTGGAACGTCCAGTTGGACAACAACAACATCATCAGTGTGTTTGACACGGAGACCAACTGCTGGCTGAGCACGCCTTCTGCACAGTTTCTTCCAGAAAGACGCTGGAGTCATTCAGCCTTTGCCTACAATGGAGAGCTGTACATATTTGGTGGCTGGAACCGGAATCAATGCAATGATGTGTGGAAATTCAATCCAGAGACCTTCTCCTGGAAGAAGGTTGAGCCCAAGGGGGAACCCCCGCTTGGGGTGTCTGATGTGTCCTGTTGCATGGTGGGAGATCGTATCATCCTCTTTAGAGGATACAAAGACAAGCCCAGTGTCCTGTACATCTTAGACCTGAGTCCTCCTCTGAAGACGTTATGCAAGCTAGCAGTTATTCAGTACGATCTGGATCAGTCTGAACTCCCACACGACATCAGGTGGGAACTGGCAGCCATGACTGCCAACAGGAATAGATAATAATAATATATAATGTAAAACCGTGAAAGCATCTGTTATTTTAGATTTTTGCGTTGCTATTCAAAAATGGCAGATATACATACCGCCACCCCCATGCCTCTTTTTTCTAATTTTATCTTGAACATGTGTGCAAATCTTTGAATGCATATTTTTTAAAGCGAACATTTGTAAAATATTTTCTTCCAGGGACCTCCAGAAGCAAACATTTGATTGACAAATGCTCAGAGATGCGTTCCTGGTTTTAATGGGTTAATGCCCTGTAATGTAAAATGGCTCGACGTAAAAATAAATAAAAAAAGACATTTGCTAGATGACACGCATGAGGCCCCCCCCCCCCGCCACCACAAAGCTAAACACACGGAGCGCTAACACAAGGAAATTAACTTAGGCTCGTGTACATACTCGGCGTCCATGTTTTCCTAATACTGCCAGGGAGGTCATAACTCAAAGGGCCCTTTTTTAAAGAAACCTTTAGCCCTTCTGGTTTTATATGCTCTCCACTGAGCCAGACCAGAACACACTGCTGTGACACACTGTGCCCCTTTAGACCGACGTGTCGACTTTACTGCCGCGCCGTGACACCAGAAACCCTGACTTTCCCTCGTGATCTTTTTCGAGAGAAGAGAATAAAAGCCCCAAATTGTACTTCGCCGTACCCACTGCAAAAAAATGGAAGAAATACAAACTCACTACGCATCGGGTCGCAGCGCTTTGTGAGCTTGTAGAACGGTTTCGTAGGTCACCATCAGTGGTGTAAAGTAACTAAGTATATTTACTCAAGTACTGTAGCTACTTAAGTACAATTTTTTTACTTTAGTGTTAGTGGAGTATTTCCAATTTTCAGTACTTGTACTTCACTACATCTCCAAGGAACATACTGTATTGTACTTTTACTCCACTACAATTATTTGAAAACTTTAGTTACTAGTTACTTTGTAGATTTAGATTTTCATTGCTAAACATACATTAACCACTTAAGCTCTTTATATATTTTGGCTATTTGAAAATAGCCGATCTAGTGAGCTTGTAGATCGGCTATTTTCTAAAGATTTTTATACATTTGAAAACTTGAAATAGGACGTAATGGAAGCATAATGAGCACTTTTACTTTGGGTACTTAATATATATTTTGATGCCAATACTTTTGTACTTTTACTCAAGTAAATTCTGAATACCAGACTTTTACTACATATTACGTATTTCTACATTGTGGTATTGATACTTTTACTCAAGTAAAACATTTTAGTACTTTTTCCACCACTGGTCACCGTCCTACAACGGAGTGTAAAAAATCGGCATAAGCGAGAGTCAATCTCAAAGCCATTCCGTGGCTATACGAGGTGGGATGGAGGGAGGTTTGGGTTTCCCCTTCTCTCTCTCTCTCTCTCCCGTTTCTTTGCGCAGCAGCGCGGCTCTTTTTTACAGCACGCTGTAAGTCACTGGGACAGCATCCTGCACCCTGCCGTTGACCTGCATCTGGACAGCATCTGGGGTCACCGGGGTCATCCTGACAAGTGTTAGACCATCTGGAAACGTCCTCCCGCTCTCTGAGGGGTCACCGTGCACAGGAGTGGGGAGTAGGGGAGTATGGGGGGGGGGGGCTATACTACTACCAGAATGGCTGGATAAAGACAAGGGAAGGGGGGGGGGGGTCGATCGTTTGTGGAGCGTGGGGAGAAATTACTTTAAGATGAGATTAGAATGGTAATGACTAGAAATGTGAGTGTGGTTTCTCGGGGTGAAATAAAGGTGGATGATGATGATGATGATGATGATGATGTATGCAGAGGCCTTGCTGCTGTGCTGGGTAGGGTTCACTTTGTGTTATTGTATCGTTGCTGTCGGTCAAAAACCTCTTTATCTCCATATTCTAACTTTGTGTTTTTTTCGTACATTAACGCCTTACTTGATCATACTACAGTGTCATACAAAAGTATCAAAAGTAGCAGATCGGCAAGCTCGAAACGTGGCGCGAAGCGATGCGTTTTGAGCTTGTAGATCTGCTACTTTTGGTACTTTTGAATTTTCAAGTTCAGAGACGGAAACAGCAATGAGTTGAGATGGCGTCTGACAAATGGTTATTAACTGGATTCAAGCCCATGAAACTGTGACTTAATTGATTGATTGATTGATTGAATACTTTATTAGTCAGAAATGTAAACAGCACGTGGTACAGTAAGACATTAACGCTAAAAGGATAACACGACAAAAGTAATGGGGACTTGTTTCCATTGTGGTCCTATGTATTCAATTCATCAACATAGCATGAAAAAATTACACTAATACATGTCATCAACAATACAAAACACTATATATCATCATCATAACCTTTATTTCAACTCGGATTACAGTTGTGGGGCAGGCCCTCATTTTTCATGTAGCCGAGATACAGAACACAATAATCAACAGGTAGAGACATTCATATACAGCAATATTAAAATACATGAACCAGAAGACAGAAAATACTCAAATAACTAAAACAGATAAACCATATACCATATTAAAGAAAACTGCAGTGAATGACACCTCTTTTCTATGGGAATTTGCTATTTACCTCCCCTTGTGGTCTCCTGATAGATGATTCTTCAGGCCAGCTTTGAAAGAAACCAGTGATTCACATCTTTTAATGGATGGTGTAAGGGCATTCCACATTTTGGAGGCAGAGTGAATGTGTAACATTTGAACTGTCACTTTTTTGACGATGTTTTCTAATTATCAACACCTGTGGTGGCTGGCCGAGCTGGATTCAAACTGACACCCAATCCCTGAAGTAAAACCATGCCGAAAAACGCCATAATCTTCATATTCTATTCTCTCCTCCACTGACTGACAGCAACTGAAAGGGTTCATTCTGTCAGCTTCTGGAGAGAGAGAGAGGGGTTCAGGAGGTCAAAACAAAACATCCAGAGCCAAATGAAAAGCCAGTGTCCTTGCAGAGAACATCGACGCTGCAGTCTCTAGGATCTGACCGATGTGTCACGTGCGTGCATGTGTGCATGTGTGCATGCGTGCGTCTTTCTGAGTGTGTCTGTGTGTGTGTGTGTGTGTGTGTGTGGGTGTGTTCATTACCGCTGTTCCAACACATTCTCTGAAAATTATAGTAAACACTGTACATACAAACAAAGCAATTTACCTTTAAATACTTTTGGAAAACAGCTGCTATTTTTGCACAACTTTACAAAAGCTTATCCCAAGCTAAACTTTCCAATGTGGACATATAGGCTAACTATTTCCGACAGCAAATGCACACTTCGTACAGTTTTGTAAGTTAGACTTCCCTCAGTTGACATGTAACAGATCTGTGTGTACACATCATTTTTAATTGTGCATATAATATTTTGTTTTGATTGTATTGTTCCACTTTTGTAAACGCCCATTGAATTGAATTTAATTGTGTGTGGCTGCTCACCTTGCGAGCAAGAAGAGGCTGCATTGTCTCCCATGGTACTGATGCAGGATGCATATGTCAAGTGGGACTTTCTTACAACAGGAACACACAGATCCTCTTCTTGTATGCCACTGGGTGACATGAAATCTTGCAGAGTCTGACACAGGGCATTGTGCCACTTTGCGGCACAAGAGTGCGTACGGGGGAAAGGAATGTGATCTTCTTCCTCTTTTTTGTGTCATCTCAGAGCCTCATATTACTGTCATCACCCTGCTCTGTCAGGCTGATTTAAAGCACTGGCAGACAGACAGACAGACGGACAGATTGCTCACTGTGCTCTGACACTATTGAAGTCCATTGTTGCAGCGGCTGCTTAAACGTCATTATAGCCCTATATCTCTCACTCTGCTGTAGGACTGTGCACTCGCACACTTGTTATTTTTTTGTTGTTGCATGCATCGCGAGTATGCGCGTGCTTGTGTGTGTGCGCGTGCATGGGGGTGTGTGCGTGTGTGTGAGTATATGTGTGCGCGGAGGATTGTCAATGTATATGTGCATGGGTCTGTACAAGTGTGGAGGATTGGTGTGTGTGTGTGTGTGTGTGTGTGCACAAGAGTGAGCGTGTGTGCGTAGGTGTGTGTGTGTGTGTGTGTGTGTGCGTGCATGCGAGTAAGCGCGCGTGTGTGTGTGCGCGTACATGCGAGTGAGCGTGCGTGTGTGCATGTGCGTGCGCGCCATAACGGAATGAAATGGGATAGATCGTAAAAGAAGTATCTTCATAACCCCCCCCCCCCGCCAAATGAATGGGGGGCTCGCTCTCAATCCTTTGCCTGTTTAAAATGCAGCACGGTCCCAAATAACTTGGCCCGCTGCAGTATTCTCTTTCCCTGGGAGGAGGAGGTGGAGGAGGAGGAGGAGGAGATGTTATTGCCGGGGGGGATTTACGAGGCTTCATAGAGAGCCATTCACTGAGCTTTTACTGCCGTCCATCCATGACATGCAGCTTTTTACTAGACCCTCAGAGAGCATTCTGGGAGCCTGGGAGTGTCTGTCTGTCTGTCTGTCTGTCTGTTTGCTGCTTCTCTCTCTGACCGTATATATATACCAGGGACGGGGGTCTTCAACAGGGGGTCCGGAGTCCTCAGAGTTACTACAGGGGGGCCGCAAAAATCTTTGTGTGATAGGATAATGTCTGTACATTATGTGCGCGTACACCAAAAATAGCAAATCTACAAGCTCACAGCGCCTCACGCTGCGAGGCGTTGTGAGCTTGGGGGTGAGCTGGGGGTGTCCAGGAGGTTGGCATCACCTGACCTGAGGGAGCGGGAGGGGGCATGGCATTGGAGGAGTTCAGATAGGTAGCGGGGGGGGTCTGGTTGTTGAGGGCCTTGTAGGTGGTGATTAGTATTTTGAAGTCAATTCTGTGTTTGAGCAGCGGCTTCGAATGCTATCAATCCATTGAATGGGAGATTATCACGTTTTATCAGACCTTTGAATGGGCGAGTAGGCGACGGAGTAGGCGCGATTTAGACCTACCGCGATTTGTCAGACCATTCATGGGGCGTAATCAGGAGCTACTGACCTACTTGGAGGCGGAGCAGTCCCCACAACAATATTTACGATTCTGTGCCTATCGGTATATAACTCGAACGGCGCTGAGTAGGCACAGGCGAACGTCACACCGTTCAGGACGGCAACTCGGTCGCCTTAGCTCCCTCAGTGGTCCTTCACGGGGTGACAGTTCGCCTGTGACTGCGCGCCTCCGTCATGGTCCGAAACCAAAACCAAAACCAAAACCGAAACTGAACTATTTAAGTCATCTCCGTTGGTAGGTCAGTATGTCTTGATAACACCCAGTGAATGGTCTGATAAATCGCGGGTAGGTCAGTATGTCGCCTATTTCGCCCATTCAAAGGTCTAATAAGAGGTGATAATGTCCCATTCAATGCATTGATAGCATCCGAATCGGGTGGTTTGAGAGCCAGTGGAGGTCACAGACTGGTGTGATGTGGTCCCTGGATCTTTCTTTTTCTTTAAATATATTTGTTGGGGCTTTTTTCTGCCTTCATTTATAGTACGGTGTTGAGATTTTTGACATGAAACGTGGAAGGTATTGGGGAGTGCACACGCAGCGAAGGTCCACTGGGCTCGAGAATCGAACCCGGGACACACTGTCAACCTATATATGGTACGCCTTAACCACCCCGCCTCTCTTTCCTCTGACCACTATGTATGAGTATGAGAGAGAGAGAAACACAGAGAGACATTGAGAGAGAAAGTGTGCGTCCATGCATAATGTGTGTGTGTGTGTGTGTGCGTGTGCGTGCAAACACACACAGCATTGACATGTGGCGGTCTTGACAACTCTCCAGGCTATACTTACAGCAGGGCTCAGTGCATGGTGTCATGCTCTCCATATAGACCCGAGAGATTCCTCTCACGGCCTCCAGAAAGCCATATATACTGCATAGGAATCAAAAGCAGCCGCTGGCGAGCGGGCGGGCGGGCGGGCGGTGCGGGCCGGGCAAACGCTTTGACCGTCTTGTGTGGCGTCGTGCCTCTTTCTTCACGTGTGACTCACCGCCGTTTACACCGCGACACGTACGAGACACGCGGGACCCCGCTAAGCTACAGATGTTGTCCCCGTCAAAGGCTTACAAGTCATTGATCTCTTTTTTTTTCTTTTTTTTTCTTTTAACGATCCCTTTGGCGATCCGAGTCAAAGTGGCGGGCGAGCGTGAAGCGCAGCTCCGCTCCAACCCCTGTCACTGTTAGCGAGAGAGAGAGACCCCCCTCGGGTTTCACGAGCGGCACGGCGAGCAACGGCCGTTTTGTTGGATATCGCGTGTCCGTCCGTCCCGTTCGCTGATGTTCCCCAGCTGTCGGAGGCGCATTCCGTGACGTCTGAGTCACCGGACGGACGATGTCTGTCGTTCAGTTGACCGAGAGAGAGAGAGGGCTGCTTTTTTCAGCCCCGCTCGCTCGCTCTCAATCAGGGGTCTTGAACAGGGAGTCCAGGACCCCTAGGGCAGTGGTTCTCAAACTTTGTCATGTCCAGGACCCCCAAATTGACACTTATTAGCCCGCAGACCCCCATTTGAAAAGATATGCCAGGGACCCCCATAAGAGAAGATTTTTACGGCTCTAGCAGTGATTCTCAACCATTTTACTAAATATTTAGGGTTTTAAAAGGTTAACTGTCTGAAAATACACATTAGCATGAATCCAACTATCTCTGAAATCTATGAAAAAGTTGAATCTCAGCCAAGGGGTCCTTGGCCTGGAAAAACGTTGAAGACCCCTGCTCTGATCAGTGGTTCTCAAAGTGCCTCAAAGCTTGTAGATCTGCAATATCTGAAAAATTTGCTAACCTTTTGAATATATATATTTTTAAAGCGAACATTTGTAACTCAAATCTTTGGTCCTGTGGGGGGTCCCTGGAACAAAATATTGATTGAGATGGGGGTCCGCGGCCAAATACATACATACATACAGGACCGTCCTGACATGAAAAAGTTTGAGAACCACTGCTCTATAAATTGGTCACAAAAGCTGCTGTCGGCCCCCGATTTGGGCCGTGTCCGCTATACGCTGCACGCCTCCCCCTCTCTCCGCTCTTTCACCGGCAAATAAAATGAATTGAGTGAGTGCCGTCCCTCATAAGTGATCTTGATGTATACGGCTGAAGGGGAACCGAAGTTGATTTAGTCCGCGACTACATCAGCTGCCAGCGCTCGCCTTTATTTCCTGGACATGATGGACGACACCCGTGAGGTCAGGGGTGAGGTGTGTGTGTGTGGTGATGACCTTGGGGCCCCCCCCCCCGTGTTGACCTTGAGGAAGGGGGAAGGGGGGGGGGGCTATACAAGCCGGTCTGGCGGCGCGTTTCAATAAGGGCCTCTTCTATTGCACATGACGAATGAATGGCTATGCCGTCCAGGGAGAAAAACACCCGTCTTGTCCACTTTGACCCCCTTGAAACGGCGCTCTCCAGGGGGGGGGGGGGGGGGCGGGGACCGGCCCCCCGAACCTGTCCCCCGGGTCGCGGTCTGCAGGGGCCCTCAGCAACCAGGCATCATGTTCCTAAAGCAACCCCCAGACACCCGCTGGGATTTATGGACCCACTGGGGCACACGCACACCGTGGACCTCATGGGTCACCTTATGGGTGATTTATGCTATAGTTGCAAGCGGTGTCCTGCACTGAGAAGAGCCGATCTATAGCGCTGCGATTCGATGCGTCGTGAGCTTGTAGATCGCCTATTATGTGTGTGCACCGCAGCGCACAACCTAGCATGAATCAGTCTACAGTGCTGCGGCTATTGTGCAAGTGGGATTGCGCGTGCGTGTGTGTGTGTGAGAGAGAGAATAAAGAGGAGCTTGCACATCTGCCCAAGTGTAGGACAAACTGTTCAATAGTAGATACAAAGTGTGTGTGTGTGTGTGTGTGTGTGTGTGTGTGTGTGTGTGTGTGTGTGCGCGCGCACGTGGGCACGTGTGTGTGTGCACGTGCGCGCGCAGGGATGCATTGGTCATGGGGCGCGGTGACACGCCGTGCAACCACCTTTTTGAGCAGGAGCACGCGCACGCACATGCATACGTAGATTTAAAACAACCCTTATATTCACACCTCAATAAAGTTTACAAAGGCTGCCGGGTGTCACACCAGCATGAATTAACATAGGAATGAGCCTAAGATGCATAGCAATTGTCCATTGTGTGACCTGTAGTGTGGGTGTTAAGCCACGTGACGTCATCAAAATAGAGTCCCACCACTAAAAAGTGTGTGTGTGTGCATCGTGCAATCGTGCATGCACGCACGCCTGGGTCTTTGTCTGCGTTCGTGTCTGCTTATTTCTCCGCGTTCGCGTAAACGGCCGGTAACACACACACACGCGCGAGCTAGCGTATCTGCGGTGTCCGGCGCTGTCGTGTGTGAGCGCTCCTAACGTCCGCCAGCTGTATAACGTCCCCCTCGCTCGGACCCTCCCGCGGCCTTAGCCCGGTGTTCCTTTTTTAATTGAGAGAGAAACTTATTAAGGGCTACAAATTACCCCCCCCGGACCCAGAGGTTCCTCCACTACCGACTGGGTGATCGCAAGCAGATGGCAGCAGGGGCCTTGTAGAGAGAGAGAGGCACCACCCAGCGTTGCCAGATTTTGTGAGCGAAACAAGCACACGGGTCTATGAAAACAAGACCCAAAAAGAAGCGGCAACACTGTAGGTCGCATGGTCACGCACACAGGGGGTCCCCAGCAAAATGACTTAAAGGAGTAGTTCACCCCAAAAATGACTTATTTTCTGTCAATTACGCACGCCATGAAGCCTTGGATTCCTGGAGATCTTTTTGACTACTAATATTTACAAGCGACTTTACAGGAAAAAAATAAGCCCAAAGTCGCTTAAAGTAAAAAAACGGACATGGCAACACTGCCCCCACTCCCCACCATCACCCCTACCCTCCCACCCCCACAATCCCCCGGCCCCCTTACCAGTCACCCATCCAACGGCCCACCGAAGAGTCATTTGCATTTCATGAGACTTAATTGCATCTGTTGGCCTCCTTCCCTCCCTCCCTCCTTTCCTTGCTCGCTGATGTCGTGCCTGTCAGCTGAGGAGGAGGGGGGGGGGGGGGGGGGTGACCCGTCCCCTCCCTGAAAGAGCCATGATAGATTAAGGCGGACCTTCTGTTTGCGTCTCCCCGCTTCATTGTGTTCCAGAAATTAGAAATGATTATCTCCCCGTAGACTCCAGAGCAAAGAAGAGAGAGAGAGAGAGAGGGAGAGAGAGAGGGGTAGAGGGAGAGAGGGAGAGCGAGCTCTAGGGTCGGGGGAGGTGATTATGACATTGGGGTGTGGATGGGACCAGATAGAGGGGAGATTTTCGTGGGCGGACATTAATGGGAAACGCGATTATTTGACAACCCCCGCCCTTGACCCTGTGACGGGGGACGGGGACCAACGGTACTCCCTTGGTGGATCTATGTGGATCCATACACCCGCCCCCCCCCCCCCCACCCCCCAAAAACACCCTCCTGGTACCAATATAGTGTTGATGAAATATGGTGAATCAATAGCGGCGGTCAATTGTATACGAGTCAATCTGGGTGGGACACGACACATTGATGTTGTGTTCGGTCCTTTTACAAATCACTCTGTTGTTGATATGTTCGCTGGTTAAACAGCACCCGCACTGTGTGGAAGATTTATGTATGTGGCACTTTGTCCCAGAATAATATAGAAAAGTGGCCAAATTGATGTATTTGAAAATACATTTTTCTATAATCTAGGAAACAACTTTTTCCGCAAATATGCCTTCTGTATTGTTTTGGGCCATTCACAATATGTCACGGTACAGCAATATCTGATGTGTTTGACAGTTTTCAACCACTTAAAAGAGTAGTTCACCCCTAAAAATTACTTATTTTCTATCAATTACACACCCCATGAGGCATTGAATTCATGGAGATTTTTTTGTTTTTATCGCATTCCTAAGACAATAATTTGATGACCGGGTGTATTTTCAGTAGGAGACACAAAGAGTCTCCTTTGTGTCTCCTACCGGATACATTAGCATCTTTATTATTATCATAAAATTATTGGCTCAGGAATGTAACTAAAACAAAAAAAACTGAATTCAATGCTTCATGGGGTGTGTAATTGATAGAAAATATGTATTTTTTTTGGGTGAACTACTCCTTTAAGCCCTATTTTAAGTATTTTTAAAAATTGCCGATATACAAGCTCACAATGTGTGGCATGGCTACGCGTTGGGAGATTGTACATCGGCTGAAATGTGTGAACATTTTTCACATTTTTCAACTACAGTGTGATGACATGTCCAAAAACAGGGACACCAGACTTAAAGCGGTTGATCGTGTTTTGATTTTTGATTATTTTTTTGTATTTCCAGTTGCCCCGAGGATAAGAGTTGATGATGGTCTACACACCAAACCACTTCTCAAAAAATTGCAGATCTACAAACTCACAATGCGTCGTGCTGCAACGCATTGTGAGTTTGTAGATCGGCATTTTTTTTTTATAGAAGTGGTTAAAAACATCCCACAGTTGCCCTGAGGATAAGAGTTGATGATGTCAAACACCAAATCACTTCTCCAAAAGAAATAGCTGATTGACAGCTTGTAGATCTGATATTTCTTTGGCTAATGGGGTTCAAGTGGTTAAAAAACATCCCGCAGTTGCCCCGAGGATACGGGTTGATGAAGCCTCATTGAAACGTGTTGTTAAGAACCAGGTGGTGAGCGAACGTGGATCACGGTTAATGTGACAGCATGCTGGACAAACAACACACTGACGGAGATGATGTGATCAGTCAGTCTGGTGTCTGTCTGGCTGCTCTGGGTCTATGGGTCCCCACGCACTCATCTGTAGCCCCACAAACCCTCCTCTGTCCTGGGGCGTGAACGATGGAGCGAGCTGCCATGGCTGGAGGGGATGTGTGTGTGTGTGTGTGTGTGTGTGTGTGTGTGTGTGTGTGCGCGCGCGCGCTCGTGCCTGCCTCTGTGTGTGTGTGTGTGTAGCATGTTATGTAGACAGATGCCAGGTTCATTTGTAGACATGGCATCCAATAGTTTGTATAGTTTCAATGTACATATTATACTGTTTAGACCAGGGGTCTTCAACAGGGGGTCCGGGACCCCTAGGGGGTCCTCAGAGTTACTACAGGGGGCCCGCCAAATCTTTGTGTGATATGTTTTATTTTTACCGTAACCACTTGAACCCTATATAGCATCCCTTTTCTGCGGAGAACTTTAGCCAAAAGTAGGTATAGGTGTAGAGAGAAAAAAGAGCAGACCACGTAAACAAAAAAAAGTTGAATCTGAAACACAATTTTATACAACATAGAGGAGGGGGTCCCTGCCTCATCTCTCTCTCAGCTAGGGGGTCCTTGGCCTGAAAACGTTGAAGACCCCTGGTTTAGACTGATGGTAGGTTATTGGTTTACCTATAGTATACAGTATGATCCTAGATGACTATTTCTATGCATCTGATGGTATTACCTTGTGTTGTCCTTGCTTACTGTAAATCGCTCCGGATTAAGAGCGTCTGCCAAATGCCTAAATTGTGTGTCAGTTACTGTAGTGTAGTACCACACCTCACCACTACTGTCTGTAGTGGTGAGGTCCAAATGCCCCCACAGATAAAAGTAGAATTTGAGAAATTGACATTGTGAGGAGCTTTTTCCTGGTCCTCCTCTCAAGAGAAATGATTGTTTTATGGTTGAAAAGATATATAGTATTTTTAGAGATACGTTTACAGGAAATCAGGAAAAGATTCAGGTTGGGGTTTAGACTTAGGATAAGACATAGAGATTAGGTTTTAGGGATGGTGTCGTGCTCCGGAAAATAGCTGATCTACAAGCTCTCAACGTGTGTGCGTGTGCGCACGTGCGCTTGTATGACTTGTGAGGGCCAAATGTCACCACAAGTATAGTAGAATTTGAGAAATAGACAGCGTGAGGATCATTTGCCTTTTTATTATTGTTAAAAATATACATATATTTAGAGTTTGGCTTATATTAGGAAAAGATTCAGGTTGGGGTTAGGGGTTATAAGATGAGTCATTCAGATAGGTTAGGTTTACTGGTTGGGAGTTATCCCGAGTGTATACTTAGTAGTGTGCCGATGTCACATCTCACCGAAAAATAGCTGATCTACAAGCTTGTAGATCTGCTGTTCTTCAGCAATCTTTTGGCTATTTTCAATGCTGTCCTAAAACGTTATGTCCTCACACGTATAGTAATATAAGTGTGTGTGTGCGTGTGCACTTGAGCATTCGTGCGTTGCGTTTCAATGCTTGCATTATGTACTGTATGTTCATGTGGATTGCGGTCGGGCTTCATTTGATCGAAGCAGAAGAAGTAGAGATTTTAGTGCCGGGGGTTCGAGATCAACATATTGACCGTCACCCCTCTTACTTTTGTCAGGTGCCCCAATTTCAGCTTTTACCTGTAGACTGTGGGCACATTTTTCTCTGTTTGTAGTAGATTTACAATAAAAAAAATAATAGTAATAAAAAAATCACACACAGTGTGAAGTGGGCGGTGTGGTCAAAGTGGTCATCACAGTGATGGAAGTTCACTTAAAGAAAAGTAATATTGTGGACCAACCATTGTACACCCCTAACTAAAATAAACCCATAAATGTGTTTTTTTAAAAGTGCATAGTCCTATTTATAGGGCTATGCACATGTGTCGTGTTTCACTAGGCAATCACAGTCCTGAATAGACTGTGATTGGCCAATCACGGTGCAGGGTTAGGGGGGTACACTGGTGGCCAATCACAGCGCAGGGTTGGGGGGGTGCAATGGGTGTCGATGTCCAAACCTCACATATAGGGGCGGTTTCACCGCCCAAAAAAATGTATATATATATATATATACATATATTTCAAAATGTTTTAAATAGCAGATCTATAAGCTCACATGTCGCAGTGCGCTTTTTTCATTTTAGATTTTGGCGTTGGCTATTCAAAAATAGCAGATATGCAAGCTCGCAGCGCGTCACTTTGTCCCGCGCGGCAAGCTTGTATATCTGCTATTTTTGAAGAAAATAAAATAAAAAAATAAAGTGTGAGAACTAACTGATTTAGAAGGCATTCGTATCGGCCTCCGGTTTGAATGAGTTAAGATCATCAGATTTCTTTCTGTTCTTTTCAGACATTTAAAACCACCCCAGATTGGCTGACTTGTCTGTTTTGATCAAAAGTTGAAGTCATTTGTCTTGTGTTATTACCTCTAATGATGTCTGCTGCTCAGGATGGGAAGGAGGGGGCGGGGCAACCCATTAGCTTGACTGAAGGGTAATAAATGGATGGCAGAGCAGACAAGAACCACCCCAGCGTTGCCAAGTCTGCTTGTTATAAGTGACTTTGGCCTTGTTTTTTTCTGTAAAGTCGCTGCCTTGTAAATATTTGTTAGTTGCGGGTTGCGTCTTTTTTGGGGATTGATCCTAAAGTGTAGTTGCTTATTTGGGCTTGTTTCTAAAGTGTAGTTGTTTCTTTGGGCTTGTTTCTGAAGTGCAGTTGTTTATTTGGGCTTGTTTCTAAAATGTAGAACATTTGGGCTCAAAGGTTTTCATGTCATGGACCCCCAAATTAATATGTAATTGTCCGCATATCCCTATCTGAAAACATTCTATGCCAGAGACCCCCGTAACCAGATTGATGTTGTTAAAATGTTTCAAAAACATTTTTCAAAATGTTCACTTTCTCCCCCAAGATTTCTCTCGCAAGATCTGGCAACACTGATGCATACTAATGTCAGAGTGGATCCACCAGCACATAGACACGTACACATAGACACATAGACACATAGACACACATAGACCAGACAATACCTAATGATCCTACAGGGAGGGTAATGAACTACAACATACTTCTTCAGTGAAACAAAATGAACTGGAAACTCCCATGGGAGAGATTAAAAGGATCTGCCCCCTCTTTGTCACCTGGTCGTGGGAGATTTGTCATACTGATGGGCAGTGGTGAAAACTTTACTATTGCAGTATTAATACTGAAATGTAGAAATACTCTGTTACAAGTAAAAGTCTGATAATCAAAATGTACTTGTGCAGAATGTCGCGTTCCATAAGGTATATGTATAAACATTTATTAAAATCTTTTGAAAATAGCAGATCTACAAGCAGCTCACAACGCATCACGATTCGACGTGCTGTGAGCTTGTTGTTCTGCTATTTTCAAACACTAAAGTTTAAATAGGGCTGAAGTGGTTAATGTATGTTTTATAATAATAATTCAAAT